>NC_051083.1:132066068-132291538 GCF_004664715.2 Peromyscus leucopus
AATGAGCCAAAGTCTCAATTTTCCTTTGTAAATCAAGTCAGAGATTTTTCCACATAAGATTTTAATTTTTTATTTGGTTTATTTGGTAAAAATATCCATTCCAATATAATATCTTCCCTCTGCATTAATATTCCAGTAGGAGAATGCCTAGAAGGTAAAATAACCAAAATGCAATCCAGCTTTGGATCAATATGATCCACGTGCCCTTCATGTACTTTCTTTTCTACCAAGGGCCAATTCTTTTTCACCTTCAGGTGATAATTCTCTTGGACTATTTAAGTCCTTGTCACCTTCTAAGGTTTTGAACAAATTAATCAGTTCATCATTTTTTACCCCAACAATAGTTCGTAGATGAGAAAGGTCTCCAAATAATCTTTGAAGTCATTAAGAGTCTGTAGTCTATCTCTCCTAATTTGCACCTTTTGGGGTCTAATTTTTTGTAGCTCTATTTTTATATCCTAAATAATTAATAGAATCTCCTCTTTGTATCTTTTCAAGAGCAATTTGTAATCCCAGCAAGGCAAATTTTCCTTTTCTTCTTCAAACATTATTTCTAAAGTATCTGCATTTGAGTCAGCTAGTAAAATATAGTCCATATAATGATAAATTATAGATTTAGGAAATTTTTTATGTATCACTTCCAATGGCTGTTGTACAAAATATTGACACAGGGTTGGGCGATTCAACATTCCCTGTGGGAGGACCCTCCATTGAAATCTTTTAACGCGTTGAGAATTATTATAAGTAGGTACTGTAAAAGCAAATCTTTCTCTGTCTTTTTCTTGTAAGGGTATTGAAAAGAAACAGTCTTTTAAATCAATAACTATGAGAGGTCATCCTTTTGGTAACAGAGTAGGCAAAGGCATCCCAGATTGTAGAGAGCCCATTGGCTGAATTACTTTGTTAATTGCTCTAAGGTCTGTTATCATTCTCCATTTACCAGATATCTTTTTAATAACAAATACAGGAGAATTCCAAGGGCTGGTTGATTCTTCAATATGCTGAGCATTTAACTGTTCTTCTACCAGCTCTTCTAAAGCCTGGAGTTTCTCTGATGTTAAAGGCCATTGTTGGACCCATACAGGCTTGTCTGTTAGCCATTTTAAAGGTAGAGCTGTTGGTGTCTTTGGAAGATCATCAGTTATTGTGCCCTGTTCTTGTATAATATGGATGGCTGGTGACCACTCATTAGAACAATATCTTCCAATATTTCTCTCAGTAACATGTGCTAGTTTATGATTTGTTTCTGAGATTAGAGGGATGTTAATCTGAGTATTCCATTGTTGCAACAAGTCTCGACCCCACAGGTCCTTCTGGACCTGTACATTCGAGCCATATTGCACTCTGTTTCACCTGAGATAATGTCCCAATTCTTAACAGTTGAACGTTTACCTCCTGAAGAGGCCAAGTTGGTTGCCAAAATTCTGGTGCAATTATTGTAACGTCACGTTGAGCGCCAGATGTAGATGTAACCAACAGTCTTATTAAATAAGAAACACAGAACCAATGTAAAAGAGAAAGCCGAGAGGTCAGAGCACAGAGATAAAATTTCACCCTTCCGCCTGCGGTGTCCCAGCTTCCCGAAAGAGAGCTATTTCCTGTCTGTAAGTCATTATTCTAGTCATTCTGCCTTCTCATTGGTTGTAACCCCAAACACGTGACTGCCTCATCACTGTCTGAATGTACAGCCCCCTAGGTCTTAAAGGCATATGTCTCCAATGCAGGCTGTATCCCTGAACACACAGAGATCTATGGGATTAAAGGTGTGTGCCACCACCGCCACACTCTGTCTATGGCTCTAATAGCTCTGACCCCTGGGCAACTTTATTTATTAACATACAATCAAAATCACATTTCAGTACAATTAGAATACCACCACACATAATGGTACCTGCGAAATGGAAGATGGATTCAAGCAACTTTCGTGAATCTTGCAAGAGTAGACCAAGACAGCTGGCAGCCTGGACAGTCACCTAATGTTTCTCAGCATTGTTGCTGCATTCAAATTGGCTACAGGCCTTGAGTATCTGACAGACCATTTTCAGAAGCAGGAATTCTGAAAGACCATCTTACCCTGTCTTGGCAGAGTACAGTGGTCGCTTTCCTTGTGTCCCGCTTGTCCAGGAAGGACAGCATTGCATCCTATCAGCAGTCGAGGCAAGGGCAGTTCTTTGCCCAGTAGACCATTTTGTGCCAAGAAGACAAACTTCCAAATGGAAATGTCTTAGAAGCCAACATTCTCTCAGGATCAAATTGGTGCTGCCAGGAGCAATTGTGTCTCACGTGAAAAGAATTCTAAGTTATTTAAATGCCATATTCTCTAGGTCTATGAAGTGTTTGAAGATTACCTGTCCATCTGACCTATGTATCTGTAAATCTGGATAACATAACTAACATGACTATAGAGATGACAGGCATAGGTGACTATGAATCTATAAGTTTTTATCTGCTGAAATAACCTAAGGACTAAGGCTTCATATAAACAACATAAACAGTCTATAAGCAAATGTACGGAGAAGAACGATGACTTCAAATTGTGACAATACACAAGATATTTATTACAGAGGTAGAATATATAGTGCGATATGCAATATGACAATAATCTTAAATATATATCAATATACCGAATGTCCTAAACAGAAGTAGAACATACATAAAGTATGACAGATATAAATTTACATTTGTATCAATATAAAAATATTTCAAATAAGAGTAGAAATATATGTACATTATAACAAATATAGTTCTGTATTTGTATCAATATACAAATTATTTAAACAGGAATATAAAAATAGTTTACATTTGTATCAACATATAAGAATCCATAACAGTACAAGTTACAGTGCAAATTATCTAAGGTTGCTATTTTACTAAATTTGTTTACTAGTGTATACAATGATCTACCATAATATCTTACACCTATCCATTCCATTTCTTCTTTTTCCTTTTTTTTAAGGAGAATACTGAGTTTAATATTTTCTTCCACCCCCAACCCTATAACCATCATCCATGACCCTGAGAAATATCAAACCTAAGGGAGAAGGGGCGTCATTTTCTTAGAATTGATTCCTGCTGTTTAGGGGGTGATGTTATCTCTGTTGGGTACTGTGAGAAAGCTCAGATAGTTAAATCTCAGTTAGACTAACTGTAGGTTCTGCAGCAATTCTTAAAGTAATGGGTAAGATTGCCTGAATTTCTGGCAAGAAGTGTAGTATGATGATGATTACCATGGCATCATTCTGGATTGAATAGAGTTGTTGTTGTTGGGGCCCCATCTTCCTTCTGGAGACTTCTGAGATTGCTATTGGAAAAATTTATTTGTTATCAAAAATGAAAGGTTTGGATGTAAAGAGGACATAGCATGTAAGAAAGGATTCTGAGAAATCAAGAGTAAGCATGGAGAGAATCAGAATTTAGAAGACAATGGTTCCTTTTTATTGGTTTCCTTCTGTCCCACACCAGAGGGCTCTTCTGATATGGGACTGAAGAATCTCTCAAATTTTTTTTTAGCAATATACTTGGGTTTAGAGAAGGAGTGAGCCAATTCCATCTCCAAAGCCAGTTTGGCTTATAATTGAATTGGATCCACAACTTTACTAGATTGATAGTGAGATAGATGTTAGACAGTGAGATTTTACCATGTGTAGATTGGTACCAATACATTCTTTCTTTCTGCTGTAAACATCTGGATATCCAAGTCCTTATGATTTTTGGAAGATTGGTATTTCCATTATCCTGGAAAGACAAAAACAGAACCCTACCCCACCCTTTGATTGTTAAATTTTTCTTACAACTTGTAGAGATGTCACATTGGTGGGTGATCTTTTATTTCTCTTCATCAAGGGGTTTTTCCTGTTCGAATCGAATTTTTATTAATTTTGTTGGTATCCATAGCTTTTCTTCTCCTGCAGAAACAAAGGCAAAACCCCTTCCCCAATGTAGAACATATCCAGTTTTCCATTCTGAGGTCAGCACATCCTTGAAATAAACTGGTTGGTTTAGCTCAGGAGTTGTGTCTGCCATCCAATGTCTCTCCTCAGCTGTTGTTCCTTTCTCATCAACATTGAGAAAATTCAAGGTTAATAAAGCACTATGCAGTCTATTTCTAGGAGTCATTGTTACCTGTTGCTGTTTATTTAGCATATCCTTTAAGGTTCAATTGGATCTTTCTATGATTGCTTGGCCTGTGGGCTTGTGTGATATACCTGTAACATGCTTTATATTGTAATAAGCAAAGAATTGTCTCATTTTATTGGAGACATATGATGGGGCATTATCTGTCTTAATTTGTACAGGTATTTTTATGATGTCCATAACTTCTAATAGGTGTGTGATCACAGAATCAGCCTTTTCAGAACTCATAGAAGTTGCCCATTGAAATCCAAAATAGATGTCAATGGCATGATGTACATACTTTAATCTTCCAAATTCTCCAAAATGAAACATATACATCTGCCAAATTTAATTTCTTTGTATACCTTCTGGATTGCTCCCTGCAGGTAATGGAGTTTGGTTATAGATGGAACAAGTAGGACATTTTTTCACAATATCCTTAGCCTGTTGCCAAGTGATGGAGAAATCCTTCTTCAAACCTTTGCTATTTACATGGTATTTCTTATGAAATTCTGAGGCTTCAAACACATTTCCTATTAGTAACTGATCAATCTCATCGTTACCTTGTGCTAGAGGTCCTGGCAGACCTGTATGGGATCTGATATGTGTTATATATATATATATATATATATATATATATATATATATATATATATATATATATATATGATGTTCCCTTTTTCTGATGATTTCCTGCAATTGTGTGAATAATGAAGTAAATTCTGTATTATCAGGAAAAAATCAGCAATTTCAATATGTAAAACAACTCTTTCTGCACATTGAGAGTCAGTGACTATATTGAGGGGTTCTGTGAAGTCCATCACTACCATAAGAATGGCATACAGTTCTGCCTTTTGTACAGAGTTGTATGGACTTTGTACCACTTTACTTAAGTCTCCTGATTTATGTCTTGCTTTCCCTGATTTATTTGTATCAGTATAAAATGTGAGGACTCCAGAAATTGTCTTTTGTTGTACAATGTGAGGAAGGACCCATTCAGTCTTCTTTATGAATTCTATTCTCTTGCTTCTGGGATAGTGGTTGTTAATCTCTCCCAAAAAGTTACTGCAGGCTCTCTGCCAGTATTCATTATCTTTCCATATTGATTAAATTTCCTCATTAGTTAAAGGTACTACAATTTCTGCTGGATCCATTCCTGTCAACTGGCAAAGTATTAATTTACCCTTTTGAATCAAATCAGAGATCTTTTCTATATAAGTCTTTAATTTCTTATTTGGTTTACGTGGTAGGAATATCCATGCCAATATTATATCTTCCCTCTGCATCAAAATACCTGTTGGGGAATGTCTGGAGGGGAATATGACAAGAATGCATTTAAGTTCTGGATCCACACGATCCACATGTGCTTCTCCAATTGTCTTTTCTACTAGAGCCAATTCCTTCTCAGCTTCGACTTATAATTCTCTTGGACTCTTTAATTCTTTGTCTCCTTCTAGAGTATTAACGAAATTTTGTTGTCCATCTTTGGGTATTCCCATGATACCCAGTAAGTTGGAAATGCTTTTGAGGTCTTATTTTTTGTAGCTCTATCTTATATCCTAAGTAATTAATAGAATCCTCTCTTTGTATTTTTTCAGGAGCAATATCCAGACCCAGCGAGGCAAAACTGTTTTTACTTCTTCAAACATACTTTCTAATGTATCTAACTTTGGATCAGCTAATAGGATATCATCCATATAGTGATAAATTATAGATTGTGGAAACTTTAAACGAATTGTCTCCAATGGTTTCTGCACAAACAATTGGCACAAAGTAGAGCTGTTTAACATTCCCTGTGGGAGGACCTTCCATTGATATCTCTTGACTGGCTGAGAATTATTATAATTAGGTACTGTGAAGGCAAATTTTTCTCTATCATTTTCTTGTAAGAGTATGGTAAAGAAGCAGTCTTTTAAGTAAATAACTATCATAGGCGATTCTTTGGGTAGCAGAGAGGGCAAGAGCATCCCAGTCTGTAGAGAGCCCATTGGCTGAATTACTTTATTAATAGCTATCAGATCTGTCAGCATTCTCCAATTACCAGATTTTTTTTAATAACAAATACAGGAGGATTCCAAGGGCTGGTAGATTCTTCAATGTGTTGAGCATTTAACTGCTCTTGAACCAGCTCTTCTAAAGCTTGTACCTTCTTTTTTTCAAAGGCCATTGTCCAACCCAGACAGGTTTATTAGTTAGCCATTTTAAAGGTAAGGTAGTTGGTACTTCTGAGAGTTCAGCAGCAGTTGTGCTCTGTTTGTATACAGCCTGAATGGTTGGTGACTGTTTTTTATAGCATGTTATGATATTATTCCTAGAAACATGTATTGGTCTGTATTTCTTTTCTGAGAGTGTAGGAATTTTAATCTGGGTATTCCACTGTTGTAACAGATCTCGGCCCGAAAGATTTACTGCTACATTTGCTACATATCGCTTCAGCCTTCCTGTCTGTCCTGCTGGCCCAATGCATTCAACCATCTCAAACTCTGTTTTATCTGAGATAGGGTGCCAATCCCTAACAGTTGGACATCTACCTCTTAAAGATGCCAATTCGGATGCCATGATTTTGGTGTAATTATAGTCACATCTGCACCTGTGTCTACTAGGCCCTCCAGAACCAGGCCATTAATTCGAATTCTAAGCTTTGGTCTTTGTTCATTTATGGAAGTCTGCCAAAATATTTGTTTTATAGTATTCTTTGTAAACTGTGATCCATCTATCAGAGCTATTTTATCATCCATTGCAGTATCGGTTTTTACCTTAAGCTTTGGTTTATTCAGTTGTCCTGGAGAGGAATTTTTTCTACAGTGGCTGGGAATGTTTGAACTACATTTGATTTGGGGGCCTGCAAGAGGCCCCCTGAGGCATTTCCTGCCAGTAAAGGGTTGCCTTGTATATCTATTTTTGATCTGTACTCACTGGTCCAATATTGGCCTTTGCCATACCTTCTACATAATCCAGGAGATGGTTAGGGTCTCCTGTTTAGGCTATTCCTACTAATATTCCTAGTATTACTTCTAGGAGTACCCCACATACAGTTTTTACTTATATGACCTGGTGTACCACATTTAAAACATTTGGTATCACGGGGCCTTCTTTCACCTCTGGGATTTGTCTCTCCTATCCAAGCCTCATTACTGTAGTTAAGAGACTCAACTCCATTAGTGTACTGAATCCATTCTTCCAAAGGAGTGGATCTGATCTTTAGTGGTGTAAGTATTCTTCTGCATTCTGCATTAGCATTGTCAAATGCCAAGGACTCAGTTAATACTTTTCTTAATTCTTTATCTGATACAGCTTTTGTTATAGCTGTGTTCAGCCTTTGTAAAAAATCAGTGAAGGGTTCATACGGTCCCTGAAATGTCTTTGTGTATACCTCAGTTGGTTTTCCAGATTCTGGAATTTTTTCCCAAGCATTTAGAGCTACTGTATGGCATAGGGATATTGCATGCTCATCCTAAGTTGTTTGTACATTCCTGTCAGTGAAACATCCCTCACCAAGTATTTGATCTTGGGAGATCACAAAACCTCTGAGTTTACCTTGTTGTTCTAAATTTTTTGCCTCTTCTGTCAACCAGCTTTTCCACTGTAACTGCTGGCTATATTCTAGAACAGCTGAAATTAACTGATGCCAGTCATCTGAAATGATTCTATGTGAGATAGACCATGAATTTAACATCTGTCTTACGTATGTGGAGTGTATCCCATACGTAACTACTGCTTCCTTTATATTTTTAAAGTCCCTTGTTAAAATTTGTTGTAATGTAAATGTCATATATGGCTAGGGGTGTGTGTCATCTGTTGGCTTCTCATGGACGATAACAGGATAAGCCATTGTATGAGAGCCATTTGGAGATGTTACAAACTCTATGGACTTGACCTTCTGCTTATTAGTTACCTTGTCATGTTTACTGAGAGTTTCTTCTAGGGCTTGCAAACGAGCACCTAGGGTCTGTTCTAGGGAGTGAACCTCCTCTCTTGCAAGGGACTCCAGATTTCTCATGGAATCATAGAAGTTTTTATTTTCCTCAGAAACACGTGATTCCAAGGACCTTATCTTATCAATTAATGATAATCTTTCTTCCTTATGTAGTGTCTGAGTAGCCATAACTTCACTCTGGTGAGTTAGTGTTCTATCCATTAGATATTCATATTTATTATCAATAAAATCAATTTGGGGGTTCAAGACTGTTTTGTAAATCCTGATTAGCAGATTCCAGAGAAAGAATCTTTTCCTGTAAGCCTTCATTGCTATCTTTTAAAGCCTGTATCAGTCCCAATAATGACTCATCTTTGTTCTTATTATTATACCAGTGTTTGAACACTATGTGAATTATTATGATGAAGGCCAAAATGGTACAGGCCAGATATGCCTTAGGAAGGTCATATATTTTCCAGGAAATTGTCATTCATCATACATGCAAAAAGGTTTTTAAATTCTTGTGAGGTAATGTTGTCAGCCATATTACAAGAATTACTCAAAATTTGTTAGTTAATTTTAAAGTGTAAAATTGTCAAGTACTTTTACTTGATAAGACGCTGGTTTGCCTATCTTACCTTTCCGTGGTTTCAGGGGTGTAGTAGCGCTTTTTATCCAGCAGGAGGCGTTGGTATAGCTCCAAAGCAGGTCTTGTTGAATGCCTTGGCTGGCCACAGAGTGAGCACAGGCAGGAGGCAGTGGTAGGCAGTTGTTTTGGTGACTCCCTGGAGCTTCAGGGAGTAGAGAGTTCCAGGCTGCTTTAAGCCCCTCTGTGCCTGTACAGACAATAGGACTGCCAGCAGGCTGTACTCTGTGCCTCTGTAGGATGCTACCACAGCCACCACCAGGGACAGTGTCTTGTCTATTGTAGCTAGGTGAAACTGTGGGAGGAGGAATGCTTCACTCACAGTGGTTTGACAGGTCTGGGGGCTAAACTTGCAGAACTGAGACCAGATTAGCTCCTTTTCAGGAATGGAACCCTGTAGGTTTTTCCTGGTTTTACAGAGCTGTGCAGGCAGTACCCTGAAGCTTCAAGTGCCCACCAGTCTGGGAGGAAGCTGAGGGTGGGAGCCACCCAGGCCTTTGGAATTTGCCCCACGTGAGCACCAGATATTGGGGAAATTATTAAGGCCACTCCACGTAGTTAAAATGGAGGTTTATTTTGTGAAGTAACTTACAAGTGAAGAGATAGTTTACAGGGTCTGGGAAAGGCATGCATATTCTGGTGGTGGTCTCTGGAGAACTCTGCTCTGTCTAACTCCAGCATCCAGGGTCCAGGAACCAAGAGATCACATTTGCCCATCCAGGTCTCAGGTCTCCAGGCACCTCCGCTGGCCCCGCCTCATAGGCATGACAGTTGCCAGAGTCACAATGGGGGTTGGAACTTCCAGATCCAAGCTGGAATGCCTACACACTACAATACCAATACTCTCTAAATTGATCCACACAATAGAAACAGAAGGAACATTGCCAAACTCCTTCTATGAGGCTATAATTACCCTGATTCCTAAACCAAACAAGGATGCAACAAAGAAAGAGAACTACAGACCGATCTCCCTCATGAACATTGATGCAAAAATATTCAATAAATTACTGGCAAACAGACTCCAAGAACACATCAAAACAATTATCCACCATGATCAAGTAGGCTTCATCCCAGGGATACAAGGGTGGTTCACATACCAAAGTCCATCAATGTAATACACCATATAAACAAACTCAAAGAAAAAAACCATATGATCATCTCACTAGATGCAGAAAAGGCATTTGACAAAATCCAACACCCCTTCATGATAAAGGTCTTGGAGTGATCAGGAATACAGGGAGCATACCTAAACATAATAAAGGCAATTTACAACAAGCCAACAGCCAACATCAAATTAAATGGAGAGAAACTCAAAGCAATTCCACTAAAATCAGGAATGAGGCAAGGCTGTCCACTCTCCCCATCCTTATGCAATATAGTACTTGAATTTCTAGCCATAGCAATAAGACAACATGAGGAGATTAAGGGGATACAAATTGGAAAGGAAGAAGTCAAGCTTCCCCTATTTGCAGATGACATGATAGTGTACTTGAGTGACCACAAAGATTCCACCCAGGAACTGATAAAGCTTATAAACACCTTCAGCAACATAGCAGGATACAAGATCAACTCAAAAAAATCAGTAGCCATCCTATATAAAATGGACAAAGAAGCTGAGAAGGCAATTAGAGATATATCACCCTTTACAATAGCCACAAATGACAAAAAATACCTTGGAGTAACAGAAACCAAGCAAGTGAAGGACCTATATGACAAGAAATTTAAGTCCCTGAAAAAAGAAATTGAAGAAGATGTCAGAAAATGGAAAGATCTCCCATGCTCATGGATAGGCAGGGTTAACATAGTAAAAATGGCAATTTTACCAAAAGCAATCTACAGAGTCAATGCAATCCCCATCAAAATACCAACACAACTCAACTTCATATGGAAAAACAAAAAACCCAGGATAGCCAAAAGAATCCTGTACAATAAAACAACCTCTGGATTCATCACAATCCCTGACTTCAAGCTCTACTAGAGAGCTACAGTAATGAAAAAACAGCTTGGTATTGGCATAAAAACCAAAATGTGGACCAATGGAATCGAATTTAAGACCCTGACATTAATCTGCACACCTATGAATATAAAATTTTTGACAAAGAAGCCAAAACTGTACCATGGAAAAAAGAAAGCATCTTCAACAAATGGTGCTGGCATAACTGGATATCAACATGTAGAAGGCTTCAAATAGATCCATATCTGTCACTGTGCACAAAACTTAAGTCCAAGTGGATCAAGGACCTCATCATAAATCCAGCTATGCTGAACCTAATAGAAGAGAAAGTAGGAAGTAGTCTGGAACGCATTGGAGATCACTTCCTAAATATAACACCAGTAGCACAGACACTGAGAGAAACAATCAATCAATGGGACCTCTTGAAACTGAGAAGCTTTTGTAGAGCAAAGGATACGGTCAACAAGGCAAAGCGACAGCCTAAAGAATGGGAAAAGATCTTCACCAACCCCACATCTAACAGAGGACTGATATCCAGAATATATAAGGAACTCAAGAAATTAGACATCAAAATGCCCAACAGTCCAATTAAGAAATGGGCTATAGAACTAAACAGAATTCTCAACAGAAGAAACTCAAATGGTTGAAAGACATTTAAGGAATTGCTCAACATCCCTAATCACCAGGGAAATGCAAATCAAAACAACTCTGAGATACCTCCTTATGCCTGTCAGAATGGCTAAGATCAAAATCACTGAAGACACTTTATGCTGGAGAGGATGTGGAGCTAGGGGAACTCTCCTCCACTGCTGGTGGGAAGGCAAGCTTGTACAACCACTTTGGACATCAATATGATGCTTTCTTGCCCCGCCTGCAGGGCTACAATTGGTTCTTGACCACCCTAAGGAAGGAATGTAGGGACAGGAGATAGAAAGGAAAACACACCAAATCTAGATTCTGATCAAGGTGCAACTTTATTTCTCTTCCAGAATGGTTTATATAGTTCCACAGGGTGGGTGGAGCAAGAAGCTGTCATCTGCATAAGGTGGGGCAAGCTAACAGGATGTTTGTAGAGGATGTTTACAGGATGAGAGGGTCAAGGGCTCTGACTCAATGTCCTGTTGCTAGGCAACCTGACTGTAAGATGATCTAGTTCTCTGTCTTATTGGGGGTCTGTATTTTTCCACTAACTAGAGATTCTGTCCTTGTCCCTGACATCTCCCCCTTCTTAATAATAAATATAAGGGCCAACATAAACCGGGTTTGAATGGCCTAAAAGGAGGGCTCTGAAAGAGGCTTTGCATGGAGGATTACAGAGGCCCTATCCCTCTAACGGTTGTTAAAAAAAAGTCTGAGAGGGAATGTCTCTCCAGACTCAATCACCACACGTATCCCCATAGAGCGGGAATCAATGGACCATGCAGTTTTTTGAGGGAGCAGAAATGAGTAAGCGCAAGGCTGCTACTGCACAACTGCTATGTAACAGGGCATATAATCCAGGCTCTCGGGATTTTGGGGTACCATGGTCCCCTGCCTGTGCAGTCCCAGCTGCGCTCCAATCATGCCTTGAGTGAGCCCTTTTCCCACACACAGGTGCAGCCTCCCCTGAGTGAAGGGATATGTGTGAGGCATCACCAGTCAGGGGAAATTTCAACCCTGGAGTCGTGCATATCAAAGCAGTGGTAATGAACCTGGATCTGCCTGGCCAGCAAGTCCGTTATTTGGCTTCAGATGAACCGAGTGAGCCAGGAAAGTGCCCAAAGGCGAGGACAAGGAGCAGGCCTACAAACAGGTCCTAGGAGGGAGGAAAGAAGGGTCGTTAGCCAAGGGGAGTTTGGAAAACTAATTCTAGAACCACCCAAGCTCTTGTTTTCCTTTTCTTTTTCTTTTTTTAGGCCTTTTTTAACCTTTACCACACTATCTCTGACTACCTCCATGTGGTCTGTAAAGAAGCAACATTCCTCTTTGAGCACAGTACAAAGGTCACCTTGTTGTAAAAAGAGGAGATCCAGGCCTTTGCTGTTCTGTAAAACTATCTCAGCTAGGGAGGAAAGGGATGACTTGAGGGCAGAAATTCCCTGTTCAAATTGGGCAATATCCTCATCTATAGACAGGTGAAGCTCAGAGTAATGTTGGTTGAACAGGACCAGAGAGGCAATTTCCGTGCCTGTTTCCGCTGCTCCAACCCCCAGAAGGACTGCTGAGGTGATGGCAGTAACAGGCTCCTGTCAAGGCAGTCATCTCCGCATGGCTTCTCTTCCTAAAGATCTAGGAATTGATCTGAGGAATAATAGGTTAGTCTAGGTGGAAGGGACCTAAGTGCCCTGAGTGGCATCTCTGGTGCTACCCTATTTGCTGTGCTACCTGCCAGCCACAGGCTGTGTCAAGCTGGCCCAACATGGCTATGACCACCTGTGACACCAAGGCCAGCAAGTCCAACAAGCCTTTCTGACACCTTGGATGATTCAGCACTGCCCTTGGAAACATGACCGCTGCTGTCAGACTGGATTTGTGACAAGCAGTGTCCCTGCTCAGCCCAGAACATGATTGACTATGGGACTTGTATACTGTGTGAAAGATCTCAAATACAGTTTGCTGTAAAGTTCCCACTGTCCCCCCATTGGAACTCTGAGCAGAGTGATAACAGAGCTAAAGGGCTGGTGGGGGTTATTGTGAATGAGGACAATAGACTGGATTGCTTGCCAGAGGGACAGCATTTAAAACAGAAGAAGTTTCCTGAGGAGAGGGGCTATCTCTCCTGGGCAAATCAGGTATATTTACAGCTCCAACCAGGCCTTCAGGCAACCATCTGGGAGCAGAGTGTATCTCTTTTATGGCACCATTAAGAAGATTTAGTCTTTTTGTGATGATCAGCAATGGTGTTAATGCTGAATGTTCTCCTACCTTGCATCATGAGAATCAGAAGGCTGCTGCCCCCCCAGACTCCCCCTCCCCCTGGCGGCCCCTGTGACTCTCTCACCATGAATGAAGGAGCCTGCAGGCGCTAAGGTGGAAAGGCCCTCCCCTCCCCCCTCCATGGCCCGACAAGCTCCCCTCCCCCCAGTGCCATTAAGACCGAACCCTCCACAACAGCAAGCATCCGGCCCCATCAGCACCCCAGTTCCCGGGAACTACCTCCAAGGCTGGCTCCACCCCCCCCATAAAGACAAACCATTGCCAACATCTCCTATACTTTGAAAACCTCTAACATCACCCGCTCCAAACTGGCCTTACTCTGTTGGAGCAGAAACATGATCTCAGAGACAACCCAGTCCTGCCTGCACACCAGGCAACTACCCCATCCAGAGATAAAATGTCCCCTGTCCCCTCTAGCCACCCAGGGGACCAATGGTTGCCTGGGAAAATCCTGAAAACACCAGTACCTACCCCAAGCCCGAGTTCCTGGAAGGCAGGGTTTGTGTTTTCAAAGGTCAAGTGTTTAACGAAGGTACTTTTGTTTTTGTCCGGCCTGAACAGTCTCTGGCCAGGAGGGAATTTTGCCTGTACTGCATTTGTATCATAGCGAGAGATGCCAAGAAGTTTCTTTAGAGTCCAAGTTTTTCAGGACGATTGTTCAAGTGAAGTACTGGGAGTGGAGAAGGAACAAAGAAATCTGTAACTGATTGTGATCAATTAGTTGTAAACACCACTATCCTCAGACCAACACTTTAGGGAGGCCTCCTCGGCAGGGTCTAGAGGGAAGTTAGAGGGATAAAAATGGGTAGGGGTGGACTCCTGAGGACTCGTTCATTTAAAAGTCATGAGTGTCCCCTCTTCCATAGAGTGCAGGTCGTGATCCAAGGGACAGACCTAAGGCACTCGTGCCCTCTTCCATAGAGCGCAGGTCATGATCCCAGGGACAGACCGAAGGCACTCAAGAAAGTGCTCGGGGGATCTTAGGGCAGGTAAAGGGGGAGTGAAAGGCTTCTTTGAAGATTTTTTTTCTTATATTAATAAGCTTTTGCGTGTCAGGGGAATGTTTATAGACCCTCAGAATGTCATTAATAAAAAATAAAAGGCTTTAAGGTCCTTTTTTTTTAACCCTAGTTCCTTGTATCTTGAGGGGCTCATTTAGGCCAGAAATGAATAAATCTTGTGACGATGTTGCCTGTCCCATGGCTCCTCACTTTCTTACCTGCGTCATCTCCGCTCTCCTCTGGGATCTCGTCCTGAACCAGGCCATTTCAGGGGGATCCAACAAATTCACCAAGGCCTTGGTCTTCCTCTGGGAGACAATGTTCTGAACATTAAGAGGTGGTTTCATCCACGTTGGGCACCAGTCGCCCTACCTGCAGGGCTACAATGGGTTCTCGACCACCCTAAAGAAGGAATGTAGGGACAGGAGATAGAAAGGAAAACACACCAAGTCTAGATTCTGATAAAGGTGCAACTTTATTTCTCTTCCAGAAAGGTTTATATAGTTCTGCAGGGTGGCGGGAACATAAGGTGAGGCAAGCTAACAGGATGTTTGTAGAGGATGTTTACAGGGTGAGAGGGTCAAGGGCTCTGACTCAATGTCTTGTTGCTAGGCAACCTGACTGTAAGATGATCTAGTTCCCTGTCTTATTGGGGGGGGGTCTGTATTTTTCCACTAACTAGAGATTCTGTCCTTGTCTGTGACACTTTCTTAGAAAATTGGAAATCAATCTCCCCCAAGATCCAGCTATACCACTCTTGAGCATATACCCAAGAAATGCTCAATCATACCACAAGATCACTTGCTCAGCTATGTTCATATCAGCATTGTTTGTAATAGCCAAAACCTGGAAACAACCTAGACGCCCTTCAACTGAAGAATGGATAAATAAATTGTGGCACATATACACAAGTGAATACTACTCAGCAGAGAAAAACAATAACATCATGAGGTTTGCAGACAACTGGATGGATCTAGAAAAAAATCATCCTGAGTGAGGTAACCCAGACTCAGAAATACAAATATGGTATGTACTCACTCATAGGAGGATACTAGATGTGGAACAAGGATGACTGGACTGCTACTCACATCACCAGGGAGACTACCTGGAAAACAGGACCCTAAGAAAGACACGAGGGTCACCCAATGATGGAGCAATGGCTGAGATCTACATGAACAACCTGGACGTGAGTGGGAGTAATGAAGGGCGAGGGTCGAGGGAAAGAGAGCGGGAGATCCCAGCTGGATCAAGAACAGAGTGGGAGAAGAAGGAATATGAAACCATGGTAAATGAAGACCACAGAAGGAAGAAACAAAGTGCTAAGGAGGCCCACAAAAATCCACAAAGATACCCCCACAAAAGACTGCTAGCAATGGTCGAGAGACAGCCGGGACTGACCTACTCTGGTGATGGGATGGCCAAACACCCTAATAGTTGTGCCAGAAACCCCATCCAAGGACTGAGGAATCTGGATGCAGAGATCCAAGGCTAGGCCCCAGGTGGAGCGCCGGGAGTCTAATTAGCAAGAAAGAGGAGGGTTTACATGAGCGAGAATTGTTGAAACTAAGGTTGGATAAAGCACAGGGACAAATAACCAAATTAATGGAAACACATGAACTATGAACCAAAGGCTGAAAGGCCCCCAACTGGATCAGGCCTTCTGAATAGGTGAGACAGTTGATTGGCTTGATCTGTTTGGGAGGCATCTTGGCAGTGGTACCAGGTCCTGTGCTCATTGCAAGGGTTGGCTGTTTGAAACCTGGGACTTGTGCACGGATGCTTGGCTCAGTCTGGGAGGAGGGGACTGGACCTGCCTGTACTGAGTCTACCAGGTAGATCTCAGTCCTTGGGGAAGGCTTTGCCCTGGAGGAGGTGGGAATGGGGGATGGGCTGGGGGGAACGGGAGGGGTGCAGGAAGGGGGAGAACAGGGGAATCTGTGGCTGTTATGTAGAACTGAATGGTATTGTAAAATAAAATAAAAGGAAAAAAACTATAATTTTTTATCTAAGACTATATATATATTTTTTCTCTCTCTCTTTCTCCCAGGACTATGCACATTTTTAAACACACTATGACCTGATTAGAGGCTGCTTTTGTCTACATCTGTCCTTACTGTGCATCTGTAACTTTTTCTGTCTTCATGAGCAAAAAAAAAAAAAAAAAAAAAAAAAAAAAAAAAAAAAAAAAAAACCTGCTGGCTTCTCCCCTTTCGTTACCTGGGAGTCTACTATCATGGTAGAGGCACATCTACAACCAGCTTTGTGAGCCATGTTTACAACCCAACTCTGGGGAGTTTCTGGGTCCATGTCACCACCAAGTAGAGTAACATGTTACTGGTTGCAAATAAACACCATAGAAGTTTTTGGTAGTAGGACCTCTTAAAAGAGCTACCCGTTTTTGCCACTAGCATTGAGCCAAGAAGCCATCTCTTAATGGAGTCATGACTCACCATCAGCAAAGCGAGTCCACTAGAGAAAAGACAGCTCCCTAGAAGCCATGCTTGAGTGTAGATGAATTCTAAATGGTCTTTCAAATTAAAAAAAAAAAAAAACATGGAGCCAAATATAGGGATGAAAGCCATAGATCAGGAAAATAGGATAAGCACCAGCCAACCTTAACTCACCAATTCTGCAGCTTCCAAATGTGAGTTACTTCCTGTCTACTCATGCACTTATTGCCTTGCTGTTTTGCCCTCTCACTGGATCTCTTATCCCAGCTACCTCATTTCCTGTTCCTACACAGCTCTGTCACTTTCTGTGTGTCTACACAGAACTCCAGGTCTCTAACGTTGGTACTGGGATTAAAGGTGTGTGTCACTACACTTGGCTCTGAACACACAGAGACCCTGCCTGCTAAGGGATACAATTAAGGGTGTGTGCTACCACTGCCTGACTTCTTTGTTTACTTAAAATGGCTTGCTATTTCCTCTGATCTCCCGGCAAACTTTATTAAAGCACAAATAAAATATCACCACATTTCAGCGCAAATAAAATATCACATTTCCCCTTTTTTGTCTAATAAAGATAAAAAATAGTTATAACTAATATAACAAAAACTATATGCAATAAGTACAATAACTATGTACAATATATATATGAGCCATAAATATACCAGCAATGTCTAGTCCGTTTTTCATTTGACAAATTCAGTGAAAATATTCCATTATCTATCCTATTTCATTGAGTCCAAAATGTACGTAAATCACTTTCTATCCTATCTTGTATTACCAACAGAAAACTATCTTGTGATGTCTTTGAAATCTATACACTTTACACCTCTTAGTGAGTTTCTTTTCTGAATTTCTTAACAAGGAAAACTATCTAATCTTCAACTCCCTCAGAGACCCAAGAAGGAAATAATATTACCTATTTAAAAAGGAAGTGCAAACAAACAACTTCCAAAAAATGTGATTTGACAGAAATAGCCAGATGCCTGGGCAGTCAACCAAGGTTTCTCTGCATGTTGGTGCATCATCTTTGGCCTACAGGCTTAGGTTATCTGACAGACTCATTTGTGAAGTAGGATGTACAAAAGGCCTACAGCTCCAACTCACATTCAGTGCGAGATTTCCAGATACAAGATAAACTTGAATTCCGGCAGTGTCCTGTCATGATTCAGAATTTAAAATTCTGGAAATTGTTGGTGCTTTTTGTAATTCTTCTTGGCTGTGGGTGGCTTCATCTCCTTTATTAAATGCCAGTCTACTATTGAGAGGTTAGACTATGTCAGTATAGTTACTCATTCAAGAATAACTTGGTCCACTGCCTGTTCAGGTGCCTTCAAAGAAAGGGGCACTGTACCTTTTCCAGATTGAAAAGCCACTTCAGCAATGGTGTTATATTGTCCAGGCCTCAGAGTATGCCTGTTGCCAAAGCCCCAATCACACTTGTCTTGGCAAGGATTGGTAGTCCTTTGTTCTGTGTCCTTCTTATCTATTTTGGACAGCATACAGTCAGTCAGCAGTCGATTTAAGGGCACTTTCTTTCCCAATGGCTAAATTTTGCCACAGTCAAAGTTAACTCCATGTGGAGGTTCTTCAATGCCCATATCTTCTCAAAAGTAGAATGGTGCTTCCAGGAGTAAACATGTCCCATAGTCATAAAAAAAGAAAAAGAATCTATTTTATTAAAACATTTTAAATGCCATATTCTGTAGATCTCTGAAGGGATTTAAGATGACCTGTCTATCTAAAATATATCTCTGCTTGACCTTGAAAACATAGCTAATATGACTACAAATTAAATTGTAATATCTAACTATTATCTTTTGTTTCTTTATATCCTAATAGTTAATAATAATAATATTCAAGCATTAGCAAATTGTATTACACTGTTAAATGAACTATATAGGTACAATATCCTGAAAAAGATTAGAAATACACATAAAGCATTTTCTAACAATATCAATCTCAAATTTGTATCAATATATATAATTTGTATATAATATATAAAATCCAATCCAATGTAAAATATTTAAAACTAATAGTTGTCTTTTAAAAGTAGATTCAATAATCTACCATTTTAGCTATATCATATCTATATCTTCTCCTTTTTCTTCTCAGAGTAGATTCAATAATCTACCCTTTATTCTATCATTTCTATATCTCTTTTTTCAGAGTAGATTCAATAATCTACCTCTTGTCAATATCCTCTTTTTTCTTTTCTTTTCTTTTTTTCAAACAAGAAACTTAAATCTAATCTCCTTTGTTGAACCTCTTTCCTGAGCATTAACAATAACAACTTGTAACCAACAATCCTAAACAATGACAACTGTTCCAAACCCAAAATCCATTGAAAGACCAAAAAAATCACCCACCCCACCTCTTGGGAATATGGGCAATGTGTTCTTAAAATTAATTCCTGCTGTTTGTGGGTGAAGGTATCATTAGGGGATCCTGGAAAGAAAAATTTTGGGTTAATAGTCCAGTTTCATAGTGGTAGCTGTATCATTTGTTGTTCAGTCTCTGCATAATGCAAAAGTGCAGGGCTTATCTCAAGTCATCACTTGAATAGTCTGTGAGGCGGGATGACCTCAGCGAGCCATCTCATAATTGTTCTGAGCAGTTTGTAGTCCAAAGTTG
Organism: Peromyscus leucopus; assembly: GCF_004664715.2. Taxonomy (NCBI): domain Eukaryota; kingdom Metazoa; phylum Chordata; class Mammalia; order Rodentia; family Cricetidae; genus Peromyscus; species Peromyscus leucopus. The sequence continues at coordinate 132,085,696 of NC_051083.1, forward strand.
ATCTGTGGGTGATGTTTGTCAACTTAGTAGTATTAATACTGTCTATGTGGAATTGTCATTGTGGGGCCCCATCATCTTTCTGGAGACTTCAAATTAGCTGTGAGGCCTGGTCGTGATTTCCTACAGAAAACTGATGTAGACTCCAACCCAAAAAAACACATATAAGCTGTTAAATGAGGCCTTTTTTTCTAGAATTACTTAGTTCTCTATATGACCATTAATATCATAACAAAAGTTTAATATATATATAATGAATTTTGATATAAGACTCCTACCTTAAGAAAAGTTTATAGAATCAAAATACAACCAAAGAATTGAGAACAGTGGCAATAGAATAGTCCCTTAATGTTGGTATTCTTCTGTCCCATATCAGATGGGTCTTTCTTCTAACATGATACAGAGATTTTGCATTTTTTCTTTTAACAAACATGCTTGGGTTTAGAGAAGGAGAGAGCCATTCTCCAACTCCAAAGCCAGCTTTAATTTTTAATTGAACTGGAACTACAAAAAGATCATTTGTGTTAAGTGTCTGTAGAGAAGAGCAGAAACAAACATTTAGGAAGACTTATGAAATTTTATTGATGATATACCAATAGGTCAATTTACTCCTTTCTTGGGATATTTTTTCTTGATGATTTGTCCTTCTTTTCTTTCTCAGATGTCTCCTTTGTCGAGTGTATTCAGATTTCTTAGCCTTCATTCTCCTGAAAGACAAAAACAAAAAACCTTTCCCCAAGCCTAACTTTGGGGAGGTTTCCTTTGGGCAATTTTTATCTCAGTAAATGAAAAGCATTTGTTAGTGGTATAAGTTAGTTTAAATTGGATGGTCATGGATGAACTATCACTTCTTCTAATTAAAAGGCCTCATGTTCAAATCAAACCTTTATCAAATTTGATGTTATCCATAGCTTTTCTTCTCCTATAGAAACAAAAGCAAAATTTTGTCCCCAACATAGCACATATCCTAGTTTCCATTCTGAGCTCAACACATCCTTAAAGTATATAGGCTGATTTAATTCTGTGTTTTTTCTATTATCCAGTATCTCTCTGCTGCTGTTGTTCCTTTCTCATCAGCATTGATAAAATTCAAAGTTAGTAGAGCATTATGTAATCTATTTCTGGGGGGGGGTTGTTACCCCTTTCTGTTTACTTAGCATATCCTTTAGAGTTCAGTTTGATCTTTCTATGATTGCTTGGCTTGTAGGTTCATGTGGTATACCTGTAATATGCTTTATATTGTAATAAGCAAAAAAGTGTTTCATTTTACCAAAGACATATGCTGGAGCATTGTCAGTTTTAATTTGTACAGGTATACCCATGATGGCCATAACTTCTAGCAAATGAGTAATTACAGAATCAGCTTTTTCAGAACTCAAAGCAGTTACCCATTGAAATCCTAAAAAGTATCAATAGTGTGTTATAAATATTTCAATTTTCCAAATTCTGCAAAGTGAAACCCATCCATCTACTAGATTTCATTCCTCTGAGTACCCTTTGGGTTACATCCTGCTGGTAATAGAGTCTGATTGTAAGAGGAAGTCATTTATTTGTATTTTCAATTTGGGTCTTCATTCATTTATAGAAGTTTGCCAGAAAATTCACTTTCAATTAAAGCATCTGACACTATTTTATTATTTTTATTATATTATTTTATATTATATTATTGTTTTTATATTATTAATATACTATTACATTATTATTTTAATTATCTTTCAATTAAAGCATCTGACTTTTTTTTCTTCCAAGCTCTTGAAATCACCTCTCCTATCCACATATCATCATAGTCATGAGGTTTCTTTTGGGTCTTGTATAACTTTTGTAAATGACTCAATTTTTTCCTGCTTCCTCAATCCTGTCCCATGCAGTCATGGCTGCCATACAACATAGAATTAGGATTTGGTTACCATATAAACATTGTCTTTGTGTATCAATGCAATTGTGATCTCCAAGAAGCTGATCCTTGGAAATTTCCATAGCTCTAATCCTACATTGTTGTTCTATAGTTTTAGACTCCTCTCTCTACCAGGTTCTCCACTATAACTGTGGACAGGCCTTTAGGACAGCTGCAACAAATTATTTCCAATCCTGAGGGATAATTCTATTACAAGTTGACCACAAGTTTAACATCTGCTTTACAAATGGGGAATGCATGACATATGATACAATAGGTTCTTTAAATTTCCTCAAATCTAATATTTCCACTGGAGTCCAGTTAGCTCATGTACATCTTTGAGCATTTGGCAGTTCCTATAAGGTTACCAGGTAGATGAATGTCTGCTGTCTGGTAACCTGAGGCTGTTTCTCTGTAACTGTATAATTCAATCCTGAGATAGGTTCACCTTTAAATTCTTCTCTCTGGTCCTGAATTTCTCTATGATTCATTTTAAGAGGTTTTTCTAAAGCTTTTAACTTGGTACTCAAATTGACCAACCTTTTTAATGGTAAAATAAAAATGATCAAACAAATAATATTCATAATTGATGTTATGTATATCCTATCAACATTAATTATCCCCTCATTTAATTGTTCCATTTTCAGACTGCCTAATGTGTTATCAGAGACCAAATTCCTTCCATTGTAAAAATGTTTCTCATTTTTTAATGTGGGGGGAAAATTCTCTTTTAACTAATTTCTCCTTTTAAGTTATCTTAATTGACTTATCAAGTCTGTTGACTGTGTGGAAAAGTAGAAATCTGAGGGAATTTCAAAGAAGCTACCTGCTGTGGTAGCAGGCCAAGAAGGGAATGCAGAGAGAGCACATCACCCACCAGGAGAGAAAAAGCCAAAGAGACTCCAGCACATGTCAGATAGAGATCTGGCTGCAAGCAGCTCCAGCCTGAGCCAGGGGGCTGTAAGGCCACAAGCAGCTTTTTAGTGAATTCTTGCCACAATCATTGGCGCACCAATTGTAGATGAATTTCTAAATGGTCTTATTAAATAAAAAACCCAGAGCTAGAGATCAGGGTTAAAATCTGAGAAGTCAGAGGAAGAGGAAATGACACAAGCCAAACTCACCTTACTGACTCTCAGCTTCCAAAGAGACCCACTTCCTATATATCCATGCCTATATGCCTTTCTGTTCTGCTATATCATTTGCTCTCTCCATCCAGCTATATCACTTCCTCTTCCTGCCAAGCTCTGTCACTACCTGTCTGTCTTTACAGACTCCAGACTTCCATGGTTAACTAGTGTTGGAATTTAAGTTGTGTGCCATCCTGCCTGGCTCTGTTCCCAGTGTGACCTTGAATTCACAGAGACCCAGACATATCCCTCCCTCCCGAATGATAGGATTAAAGGCATGTGCTACCATTGCCTGACTTCTATGTTTGACATAGTGAATGGATTTTTCCTCTGATCCTCAGATAAATTTTATTGGGTTTCATAAATAAAATATCACCACAAATCCATATTCACCTGCAGGTAGAAATGTAAATCATTTCAACTATTACGGAAGTCAGCATGGAGGTTGCTCAGAATTTAAAACTAGAACTTCCATTTGATCCAGACATACTACTTCTGAAAAATTACCCAAAATAACAATACCAGCTTACTAATCAAAATAACTAAATAATGCAATCAATCAACCAAGTGTCTATTAATGAATGAAAAGATAAAGAAAAATCAGATTGTGAATGGAGAGATATCTCTGTGTTTAAGATCACTTGCTGTTCTAGCAGAGGACCTGGACATAGTTCCAGAACCCACATGGCTGCTCACAAGCATTGGTAATCCTAATTCTGTGGGACCTTACATCTCCTTATTTGTCTGTAAACACCAGGCATGCATGAGGAGCACAGACATATATTTATGCCATGGATATTGCTCTGTATAAATAAAACACTGATTGGCCAGTAGCCAGACAGGAAGTATATGTGAGACTAACAGAGAGGAGAACTGAGGGAACAAGAAGGCAGTGGGAGAGACCTGCCAGCTGCCACGATGACAAACAAGATGTAAGGTACTGATAAGCCACAAGCCACGTGGCAACTTATAGATTAATAGAAATGGGTTAATTTAAGATAGAAGTAGATAACAAGAAGCCTGCCACAGCCATACAATTTGTAAGTAATATAAGCATCTGAGTGATTATTTTATATGTGGGTTATGGGACTATGGGGGCTTGGTGGGAACTGGAGAGAAGCTCTCCAGCTACATATTCAGGCAAATATTCATAAACATAAAATGAAAGTAAATATTTTAAAAGACATTTAAATATAGCAAATGTCATATACACACAATGTTCCTTTTTTTAGCCATAAAAAATGAAACTAGGCCTCTAAGACATAGGACTTGGGACACAACCAGTTCCCAGGAACCCCTACACATCTCTGCCCTAGTTTCCAGGCAGCAGGGAAAACTCCTGGGGGCAGGCTTACCCACTAAAACCCTGCATCTGACCTGCAATCTACAAGACACATGCCCTACCCCAATAACCATCGCCCTGCCACCCCCCAGCAGCTTCCTAAAACATGGAATCTGTCATCTCTCATTGGACCAAGAGGTGAGTGACTCTTCTGTGACCCAGAGAGTCCTGCCTCTAGAACATAGGTCCTGGAACACAACCACTCACTGAGAACCCCCACACATCTCTACTCCAGTTGCTAGCCAGCAGGCAAGACTCCTGTGGACAGGTTCCCCCACAAAATCCCCCCATCAGACCCTATAATCTACAATTCCAAAACCCTACCCCAAGACCCATCCCCCTGCAACACCAGTGGCTTCCTGAGACACAGAATCAGCCAGTGCTCATTAGATCATGAGAGGCTTCCTGAGACACAGAATCTACAAGCTCTTACTGGACCAAGAGCTCTAGTAAGACAAAGAGTAGCTCTCTGAGCCATAGAATCAGTTAGCTTGGATTGGGCAAAGAGCAGCTCCCTGAATACAGAATCTGACAGTTCCAATTAGACCAAGAGCTAAGATTGGACACAGAGGGCCCCCCTGAGGACACAGATACAGCGAGCATAGATTGGAAGAATAGCAGCTCACTCAGACACAGGCAGGTCTTGCACCTATTGGAGGAATAGATTGGTAGATGCCAATGCAAAAATGTGTACAACATAAAGAGCAATATGGCATCACCAGAACCTAGCCCTTCTACAACAGTAAGACCTGAACATCACAATGTAGGAGAAGCAGAATAAAGTGACCTTAAAAATAACTTCATGAAGATGCTATAGGCCTTTAAAGAGGAAATGAAACAACATCCCCTTAAAGAAATTGAAGAAAACACAAGCAAAAAAATGAAAAAAATAATCAATAAATCTCTTAAAGAAAACCATGAAAATGCAATTAAACATGTGAAAGAAACAGTTCAAGACCTGAAAAGTGAAATAAAAACAATGAAGAAGACACAAACCAAGGGAATGCTGGAAATAGAAAATCTGAGTAAATGAACAGGAATTATAGATGCAAGCATAACTAACAGAATACAAGACATGGAAGAGAGAATCTCTGGTATAGAGGATATAATACAGGAAATAGATTAGACAGTCAAAGAAAACACCAAAACCAAAAAAGTCATAACACAAAATGTGCAGGAAATCTGGGACACCATGAAAAGGCCTAAGAATATTAGGGATAGAAGGAGAACACCAACTCAAAGGCACAGAAAATATATTCAACAAAATCATGGAAGAAACCTTTCCCAACTTAAAGAAGGAAATACCTATGAAGATACAAGAAGCTTATAAGAACACCAAACAGACTAGACCCTCCAAAAAAAATCCCCTCTCCACATAATCATTAAACCACTAAACATACAAGATAAAAAAAAGAAGACTAAGAGCAGCAAATGAAACAGGCCAAGTGATTTATAAAGGCAGGACCATCAGAATAACACCTAACGTCTCAAAGGAGACTTTGAAAGTCAGAAGGTCCTGGAAGGATATAATGCAGACACTAAGAGAATGTGGATGCCAGCCTAGAATAATATACCCAGCAAAACTTTCAATCAGCATAGATGGAGTGCACAAGACAATGCAAGACAAAACCAGATGGAAACAATACCTATCTATGGTAATATTTTATCTGTGCTGAAATGTGATTTTATTTGTATGTTAATAAATAATGTTGCCTGGAGATCAGAGGTAAAGGTGAGCCAATAAGCAGAAGTCCGGTGGTGGTGGCACATGTCCTCTATCCAATCACATGGCATGCAGAGGCTCTGTGTGGTCAAGGACACAGCCAATTGTGGTGACACGAACCTTTAATCCCAGTACCAACCATAGAGACCTGGTGGTCTGTATAGACAGGCAGTAATGAGGAAGTCATGTGGTTGGGTTTAGAGCCAATGAGAAGGCAGAACAGAAAGACAATAAAAAGACAAGTCACACAGGAAGAAGGTCTCTCTCAGGGGAAGCGACAGTGGCAAGGTGGTCAGATAAGGTAGTCGTGGCTCTTGTTCTGATGTCTTTGGCTTTAACTCTTTATTTGGCTCTGTTTTTCTTATTTACTAAGACTTTAGAATTTCATCTACACATATCCACAAATCCAGCCCTATAGAAAGACTAGAAGAAAATTCCAACCTAAGGAAGTCATATACTAACACAAAAACAAAGGCAATAGATAACCCTACAGCAGTAAATCTCAAAGAAGGGAAACACATACAAACTACCACCAAAAGATAGTAGAAATTAATAGTCACTGGTCATTAATATCCCTTAATAACAATGGACTCAATTCACCTGTAAAAAGACACAGTCAAACAGAATGGATATGAAATCAGGATCCAACCTTCCGCTTTATACAAGAAACACACTTCATCTTCAAAGACAGACACTACCTCAGAGTAAAAGGCTAGGAAAAGACTTTCCAGTCAAATGGACTTAAGAAGCAAGCTGGTGTAGCTATCTTAACATAGACAGAATAGACTTCAAACTAAATCAATCAAAAAGTATCAGGAAGGACATTACATACTCATCACAGAAAAGATCCATGAAGATGAAGTTTCAATTCTGAACATTTATGCCCCAAATACAAGGGTACCCACATATGTAAAAGAGGCATTACTAAAGCTTAAATCACATTAAACCCCACACATTAATAGTGGGAGACTTCAACACCCAACTCTCAATGGACAGATCTGCCAGATAGAAACTTAACAGAGAAATAAGGGACCTAACAAACGTTATGACTCAAATGGCCTTAATAGATATCTACACAATATTCCACCCTAACACAAAAGAATATGCCTCCTTCTGAGAACCCCATAGAACCTTTGCTAAAATCGACCACATACTCATTCACAAAGCAAATATCAACAGATACAAAAAAAAATAAATAACCTCCTGTATTCTATTGGACCACCATAGCTTAAAGTTAGATTTCAATGACAACAAAAATTACAGAAAGCCTACAATCTCATAGAAACTGAATAATGCTCAACTGAATCAACAGTGGGTCAAGGAAGAAATAAAGAAAGAAAAAACTTCTTAGAATTCAATGAAAATGAATGTACTACATACACAAACATATGGGACACTATGAAAGCAGTACTAAGAGGAAAATTCATAGCACTAAATACTCTAATTAAGAAGTTGGAGAGCCTGGCAGTGGTGGCTCACGCCTTTTATCCCAGCACTCAGGAAGCAGAGCCAGGCAGATCCCTATGAGTTCGAGGCCAGCTGGGGCTACAGAGTGAGTTCCAGGACAGGCTCAAAGCTACACAGAGAAACCTTGTCTCAAAAAAACAAAAAACAAAAAAGTTGGAGAATTTCACACTAGTGACTGAACAGCACATGTAAGCTCTAGAACAAAAAGAAGCAAAGTCACCCAGAAGGAACAGATGCTAAGAAATAATCAACTAGAGAGCTGAAATCAATACAGTAGAAACAAAGAGACCAATACAAAGAATCAGTGAAACAAAGAGTTGGTTCTTTGAGAAAATCAACAAGATGAACAAACCCTTATCCAAACTAACTAAAAGGCAGAGGAAGAGCATCCAAATTAACAAAATCAGGAATGAAAAGGGAGACATAACAAGTGACAATGAGGAAATCCAGAGAATCATCAGGTCATACTTAAAAAACCTCTACTCCTCAAAACTGAAAAATCTAAATGAAATAGACAATTTTCTGGATAGGTACTACATACCAAAGTTAATTCAAGACCAGATAAACAATTTAAATAGACCAACAACCACTAAGGAAATAGAAATAGTCATTAAAAGTCTCCCAACCAAAAACAGCCCAGGAACAGATGGTTTCAATGTAGAATTCTACCAGATTTTCAATGATGAGCTGATACCAGCACTCTTCAAATTGTTCAAATTGTTCCACACAATAGAAACTGAAGGAACATTACCAAACTCCTTTTATGAGTCTATAGTGACTCTGATTCCCAAACAACACAGATAAGACAAAGAAAGAGGATTACAGACCAATCTCCCCCATGAACACTGATGAAAAAATTCTCAATAAAATATTGGCAAACTGAATCCAAGAACACATCAAAAAATTATCCACCGCAATCAAGTAGGCTTCATCCCAGAGATGCCAGGATGGTTCAACATATGAAAATCTGTCAATGTAATACACCATATAAACAAACTGAAAGAAAAAAAAAAACACATGATCATTTCATTACATGCTGAAAAGGCCTTTGACAAAATCCAACACCCCTTCATGATAAAGGTCTTGGAGAGGTCAGGAGTAAAAGAAACATACCTAAACATAATAAAGGCAATTAACAGCAAGCCAACAGCCAACATCAAATTAGGTGGAGAGAAACTCAAAGCAATTCTACTAAAATCAGGAACAAGACATGGTTGTTGCTCTCCCATATTTATTCAATATAGTACTTGAAGTTATAGCTAGAGCATTAAGACAACAAAAGGATATCAAGAGGATATAAATTGGAAATGAAGAATTCAAAATTTCACTATTTGCAGATGATATGACAGTATACATAAGTAACCCTAAAAATTCTACCTGGGACCTCATACAGCTGATCAAAAACTTCAGAAATGTGGAAGGATACAAGATTAACTTAAAAATTCAGTATCTCTCCTATATGCAAATGATAAAGGGGCTGAGAAAAAAATCAGAGAAACATCATCCTTTATAATAGCCACAAATAATAAATTATACCTTGGGGTAACTCTAAATAAGCAAGTGAAAGACCTGTATGACAAGATTTTAAATGTTTGAAGAAAGAAATTGAATTAGATATCAGAAAATGAAAGATCTCCCATGCTCATGGATAGGTAGGATTAACATAGTAGAAATGGCAATCTTACCAAAAGCAATCTACAGATTCAATGCAATACCCATCAAAATACCAACACAATTCTTCACAGATCTAGAAAGAACAATACTCAACTTCATTTGGAAAAACAGAAAACCCAGGATAGCTAACGGAATATCCTGTAAAATAAAGCCACCTCTGGAGGCATTACTATCCCTAAACTCAACCTTTACTATAGAGCTATAGTAATAAAAACAGCTTGACATTGGCATAAAAACCAAAATATGGACCAATGGAATTGAACTGAAGACCCTAACATTAACCCACACAACTATGAACACTTGATTTTTGACAAAGAAACCAAAAATGTACAATGGAAAAAAGAAAGCATCTTCAACAAATGGTGCTTGCATAACTGGAAATCAACATGTAGAAGACTGCAATTAGATTCATATCTATCATCATACACAAAACTCAAGTCTAAGTGGATCAATGGCCTCAACATAAATCCAGTTATTCTGAACCTGACAGAAGAGAAAGTAGGAAGTAGTCTTGAATGAATTGGTACAGGAGACCACTTCCTAAATTTAACACCAGTAGCACAGACACTGAGAGCAATGATTAATAAATGGGACCTCCTGAAACTGAGAAGCTTCTGTAAGGCAAAGGACACAGTAAATAAGATGAAATGACAGCCTGCAGAATGGGAAAAGATCTTTACCAACCCCAAACCTGACAAAGGACTGATCGCCAAAATACATAAAGAACTCGAGAAACTAGACATCAAAATAAAGAACAATCCAATTAAAAGATGGACTACAAAGCTAAACAGAGAATTCTCAAAGGAAGAATTTCAAATGGCTGAAATACATTTAAGGAATTGCTCAGCATCCTTAGTCATCAGGGAATTGAAAATCAAAACAACTCTGGGATACCATCTTACATCTGTCAGAAAGGCTAAGATCAAAAGCACTGCAGACAGCTTAAGTTGGAGAGGATGTGGAGCAAGGGGGGCACTCCTCCACTGCTGGTAGGAGGGCAAACTTGTGCAACCACTCTGGAAATCAGTATGGCAGTTTCTGAGAAAATTGGGAATCAATCTTCCTCAAGACCCAGCTATACCACTCTTGGCCATATACCCAAGGATTACACAATCCTACTACAAGGACACATGCTCACCTATGTTCATAGCAGCATTATCCGTAATAGTCAGAACCTAGAAACAACCTAGATGCCCCTCAACTGAAAAAATGGGATTCAGAAAATGTGGTACATATATACAATAGAATACTACTCAGCAGAGAAATCAATGACATCATGAAATATGCAAGCATATGGATGGAACAAGAAAATATCATCCTGCATGAGGTAACCCAGACTCAGAAGGAAAAACATGGTATGTACTCACTCATAAGTAGATACTAGATGTACACCAAAGGATAACCAGACTACAATCCACAAGCCAAGAGAAGCTAGCTAACAAGGACGACGCAAAGAGGGATTCATGGATGACTCTGGGAAGGGGAAATAGCTGAGATCTCCATGAGTAAACTGGGGATGAGTGGAGGGCAATGGAGGGTAGGAGGTAGGGAATGAGAACATAAGGGAACAGGATGGTCAAGCAGTGAAAGAGATACCTCAGTAAAGGGAGATATCAAGGGGATAGAGAGAAACTGGGTGCTAGGGAAGTTGCCAGGAATCCCCAAGGATGACCCCAGCCTGCACTACTAGAAATAGTGGAGAGAGTGCCTGAACTGAACAGGCTTACAATAGTGACCAGATTGGTGAATACCCTAACTGTCATCACAGAACTTTTCACCAGTGCCAAACACCCAGCAGAGTTCTAGGAGTCCAGTCAAAGAGAGAGAAAAGGGATTCTATGAGCAAGTGAATCAGGATCATGATGGGGAAACATGCAGGAACAACCTAACCAATCTAGAAGGAACTCATGAAAGTTGGATTAAGGGCTGTGTGTGGTGGTATTGTTTCCCCAAAATATTGTGCACCTTAATAAACTTATCTGGGGTCAGAGAACAGGACAGCCACAATATTAAATGTAGAGGATAGGTAGTGATAGCATATGGTGGCATTTTATTTGTACTGAAATGTGATTTTAATTGTATGTTAATAAATAAAGTTGCCCTGGGGTCAGAGCTATTAGAGCCATAGCAAGAGCATGGTGGTTAGAAGAGCTAGGTAGATTTCTGTGTGTTCAGGGATACAGCCAGCATTGGAGACATACGCCTTTATGACCTGGAGGGAGGTACTTACAGGCAGTGACGAGGCAGTCATGTGTTTGGGTTTACAACCAATGAGAAGGCAGAACAAAAAGACTATTTAAAAACAGACACACAGGAAGTAGCTCTCTTTCGTGGAAGCTCGGAGCACTGCAGGAGGTAAGTTTTAGCTCTGAGCTCTGACCTCTCGGCTTTCTCTTTTACATTGGTTCTGTTTCTTATTTTAATAAGAAGATTGGTTACATCTACATCTGGCACCCAATGTGACAAGAATCCATTAAAAACTGCTTGGGGACGGCTCCCTAGTCCAAGCAGCCAGCTCCCTAGGCCAAGCAGCCGGCTCCCTAGACCCAGTCCAGGTATGCTTGGCCTCAGGCTGGACTAACCGAGAACTGCTTGCTTAAAGCCAGTGCTACAAACAACTCAGACCTGCCCTGGCAAACAGGGCCCCTGCCTGTAAAGCCAAGCCTTGACTCGGCTCAAGAGGGAACAAGTGGCTGGATTTAAGCTTTAGCTGGCTACACTTTCGCTTTCCCTTTCTCTCTCTCTCTCTCTCTCTCTCTCTCTCTCTCTCTCTCTCTCTCTCTCTCTCTCTCTCTCGATTCACACCTAGGACACTAGGTGGCTGGTTTGAAATTTCCTCGGATTTCTACTGTTGTATGCAGATTTGGTAAGTCATAAAGGAAACTATTTAAAAGACAAATTTTTTCCACATTTAAAAAAAATGGGTTTTATGTGTACATTGGAAGAAAATTGGGTTTTGTTTGAAATTTTAGGCAGTCTGACAATGGAACAATTATATGAGAAGATTAATATTATTGGAATTATGCAGTTTATCACTATGTTTATCCTCATTTTACTATTTAAAAAGATAGTCGATTTAAATGCCAAGATGACAACTTTAGAAAAACTTGTTAAACCTGTAAAAATTCAGACAGAAGAAATTAACAGTGAAGTTGTTTCAAGTTTGGATCATAAGGTTACAGAAAGAAAGCCTGTTTTCACACAGTCACCCTTAATTTTTCCTGTAACCGTACAGCAGTTGCCTGATAAAATGATTACACAAAATATTTGGGCTCCAATTGAAATGTTGGATTTAAAAAGGTTTAAGGAGGCAATAGTATCTTATGGCATGCATTCCCCATATGTAAAGCAAATGTTAAACTCTTGGTCAACATATAATAGGATTGTACCACAGGACTGGCGGGAGCTGGCACAAGCTGTTCTTGAACCCAGCTAGAGGCTGCAATTTTTAACTTGGTTTAAGGATGAAGCTAAAAACGTAGAAAAGCAATGGAGGGATAAAGGAATACAAGTTTGGCACTATAAGCTTATTGGAGAAGGACAATATGCTTCAGTACAAGCACAATGTTTACATGATGTCTAAACACTAATTTTATGTCAAATGGTAGCCTTGAATGCATGGACAGAGTTGAGGAACCAGAAAAAAAAAAAACCTGAGTCATTTACAAAGGTTATGCAAGGCCCAAAAGAATCTTTCACAGATTTTTTTACAAAGACTGGCTTCAGCAGTAAAGAGAATGGTCTCGGAATCAGAAGCTAGTAAGGCAATAATTGAATCTTTGTCCTTTGAGAATGGGAATGCAGCATGCAAAAGAATAGTCAGGCCGTTAAAGGCAAGATCTGCACCTTTGGAAGATTGGATTAGAGAAACAATTAATGTTGAGGCTCATGAGCATGATGATGCGTGGGTAGGAGAAGCAATTTCAAAAGGTTTGAGGAGTGTTAGATGTTTTGGATGTGGAAAGCAAGGACATTTGAAAAGGGACTGTAAACAGGTCATTCCTAGAAACAATGTTTCTTCAAGGAACAATGGCAACAGAATGCCCCTTCCTTCTGGAGTATGCAGAAGGTGTGGTAAGGGAAAACACTGGACCAATGAATTTAGATCAACAAAGGACAGACAGGGTAATCCTTTGACTCCATTTTCTGGAAACTCCCAGAGGGGCCTCGTGCAGGCCCCCATAGCAAATCCAGTTCAAACCTTTCCTGCAGTTGTAGAAGAAACCCCTGCTCAGAGCGATTAAATAACCAAATACCTATTGGAATAAATCATGCTGGTTAGGATGATGAAACAGAGAGAATAGAAAATTCAGGAGAAAGCATAAAGAAAACTTTTAGGCACACTTCTATTAATGAACAAAGACCAAAATTAACAATAAAAATAAATGCTGTTTTGTTGTCTGGTCTGGTAGACACAGGTGCAGAAGTTAACATAATTGCATGAGAATTTTGGCATCCAACTTGGCCTCTTCAGGAGCTAAATGTTCAACTGTTAGGAATTTGGACATTATCTCAGGTGAAACAGAGTGCAAGATGGCTTGAATGTATAGGTCCAGAAGGACAGAGAGGAAAATTAAAACCATATGTGGATAACATAACTATGAACCTGTGGGGTTGAGACTTGTTGCAACAATGGAATACTCAGATTAACATCCCTCCAATCTCAGAAACAAATCATAAACTAGCACATATTTCTGAGAAGGCATTATTTAAGTGGTCACCAGCCATCCATATTATACAAGAACAGGGCAAAACAATGGATTATCTTCCAAAGACACCAACAGCTCTACCTTTAAAATGGTTAATAGACAAGCCTATATGGGTTCAGCAATGGCCTTTAACAACAGAGAAACTCCAGGCTTTAGAAGAGCTGGTAGAAGAACAGTTAAATGCTCAGCATATTGAAGAATCAACCAGCCCTTGGAATTCTCCTGTATTTGTTATTAAAAAGATATCTGGTAAATGGAGAATGGTAACAGACCTTAGAGCAATTAACAAAGTAATTCAGCCAATGGGCTCTCTACAATCTGGGATGCCTTTGCCTACTCTGTTACCAAAAGGATGACCTCTCATAGTTATTGATTTAAAAGACTGTTTCTTTTTAATACCCTTACAAGAAAAAGACAGAGAAAGATTTGTTTTTACAGTACCTACTTATAATAATTCTCAACCAGTTAAAAGATTTCAATGGAGGGTCCTCCCACAGGGAATGTTGAATAGCCCAACCCTGTGCCAATATTTTGTACAACAGCCATTGGAAGTGATACGTAAAAAATTTCCTAAATCTATAATTTATCATTATATGGATGATATTTTACTAGGTGACTCAAATGCAGATACTTTAGAAATAATGTTTGAAGAAGTAAAGAAAATTTTGCCTTGCTGGGGATTACAAATTGCTCTTGAAAAGATACAGAGAGGAGATTCTATTAATTATTTAGGATATAAAATAGAGCTACAAAAATTTAGACCCCAAAAGGTGCAAATTCGGAGAGATAGACTACAGACTCTTAATGACTTTCAAAGATTATTTGGAGATATTTCTCATCTACGAACTATTGTTGGGGTAAAAAATGATGAACTGACTAATTTGTTCAAAACCTTAGAAGGTGACAAGGACTTAAATAGTCCAAGAGAATTATCACCTGAAGCTGAGAAAGAATTGGCCTTGGTAGAAAAGAAAGTACATGAAGAGCACGTGGCTCGTATTGATCCAAAGCTAGATTGCACTTTGGTTATTTTACTTTTTGTTTTTTTTAATTTATTTTACAACACCATTCAGTTCAACATAATAGCCACAGATTCCCTTGTTCTCCCCCTCTCGCCCCCCTTCCCCTCTCCCCAGCCCACCCCCCATTCCCACCTCCTCCAGATCAAGGTCTCCCCCGAGGACCGGGGTCGACCTGGTAGACTCAGTCCAGGCAGGTCTTGTCCCCCCATCCCAGACCGAGCCAAGCGTCCCTGCATAAGTCCGAGGATTCAAACAGCCAACTCATGCAAAGAGCCCAGGACCCCGCACCAAGGCACAGCTGCCTCCCAAACAGATCAAGCCAAATGACTGTCTCACCCATTCAGGGGGCCAGATCCAGTTGGGGGCCCCTCAGCCTTTAGTTCATAGATCCTGTGCTTCCATTCATTTGGTTATTTGTCCCTGTGCTTTATCCAACCTTAGCTTCAATAATTCTCGCTTATATAAACCCTCTTCTTTCTCACTAATTAGACTCCAGTGCTCCACCAGGGGCCCAGCCATGGATGTCTGCATCCAGATTCCTCAGTCCTTGGATGGGGTTTATGGCACAACTATCAGGGTGTCTGGCCATACAATCACCAGAGTAGGTCAGTTCCTGCCATCTCTCGACCGTTGCCAGCAGTCTTTTGCGAGGGTATCTTTGTGGATCTCCGTGGGCCTCCCTAGCTCTCTGCTTCCTCCCCTTCTCATGTGGTCTTCATTTACCATGGTCTCCTATTCCTTGTTCTCCCTCTCTTTTCTTGATCCAGCTAGGATCTCCCACTCTCTTTCCCTCGACCAACGCTCTTCATTGTTCCCACTCATGAACAGGCTGTTCATGTAGATCTCATCCATCTCTCCGTGTCTTTTTGGGGTCCCGTTTTCCAGGTAGCCTCACTGGTGATGTGAGTAGCAGTCCAATCATCCTTGTTCCACATCTAGCATCTTCCTATGAGTGAGTACATACCATATTTGTATTTCTGAGTCTGGGTTACCTCACTCAGGATGATTTTTTCTAGATCCATCCATTTGCCTGCAAACCTCTTGATGTCATTGTTTTTCTCTGCTGAGTAGTATTCCATTGTGTATATGTGCCACAATTTATTTATCCATTCTTCAGTTGAAGGACATCTAGGTTGTTTCCAGGTTTTGGTGATTACAAACAATGCTGATATGAACACAGCTAAGCAAGTGCTCTTGTGGTATGATTGAGCATTTCTTGAGTATATGCCCAGGAGTGGTATAGCTGGATCTTGGGGGAGATTGATTCCCAATTTTCTAAGAAAGCGCCATATTGATTTTCCAAAGTGGTTGTACAAACTTGCATTCCCACCAGCAGTGGAGGAGAGTTCCCCTAGTTCCACATCCTCTCAAGCATAAAGTGTCTTCAGTGTTTTTGATCTTAGCCACTCTGACAGGCGTAAGGTGGTATCTCAGAGTTGTTTTGATTTGCATTTCCCTGATGATTAGGGATGTTGAGCAATTCCTTAAATGTCTTTCAGCCATTTGGGTTTCCTCTGTTGAGAATTCTCTGTTTAGTTCTAAAGCCCATATCTCAATTGGACTGTTGGTTGTTTTGGTGTCTAATTTCTTGAGTTCCTTATATATTCTGGATATCAGTCCTCTGTCACATGTGGGGTTGGTGAAGATCTTTTCCCATTCTGTAGGGTGTCGCTTTGCCATGTTGACCGTATCCTTTGCTCTACAAATGCTTCTCAGTTTCAAGAGGTCCCATTGATTGATTGTTTGTCTCAGTGTCTGCGCTACTGGTGTTATATTTAGGAAGTGATCTCCTATGCCAATACGTTCAAGACTACTTCCTAATTTCTCTTCTAGCAGGTTCAGAGTAGCTGGATTTATGTTGAGGTCTTTGATCCACTTGGACTTAAGTTTTGTGCACGGTGACATATATGGATCGCAGCCTTCTACACATTGATATCCAGTTATGCCAGCACCATTTGTTAAAGATGCTCTCTTTTTTCCATTGTACACTTTTGGCTTCTTTGTCATTTGTACACTTTTGGCATTCTCCTACAGGAATATTAATGCAGAGGGAAGATATTATATTGGAATGGATGTTTTTATCAAATTAACCAAATAAAAAATTAAAAACTTATGGGGAAAAAATCTCTGACTTGATTTGGAAAGGAAAACTGAAACTTCATCAATTTGCAGGAATAGACCCAGCAGAAATTGTCATACCTTTAACTAAGGAGGACATTGAAAAATTATGGACAGAAAGTGAACCTTGGCAAAGAGCATGCAGTAATTTTTTGGGAGAAATTAACAGCAAATATCCCAAAAGAGATAGAATTGATCTTATAAAGGGTGTTGATTGCATCTTGCCTCAAATTGTATGGCAAAAACCTTTATCTGGAGTTCGTCCATTTTATACAGATGCCAACAAACAAGGAAAGGCAGGTAACAAATCAGAAAATTTAAGTAAATTGGTTCAAAGTCTTTATAATTCAGTTCAAAAATCAGAATTGTATGCTATTCTGTTGGTATTAATGGATTTTTCAGAACCTCTCAACATAGTAACTGATTCTCAGTATGCTGAAAGAGTGGTATTACATATTGAGACTGCAGATTTTATCCCTGATGCTTCAGAATTAACTTCACTATTTATTCAATTACAAGATACAATCAGGAAAAGGAATCATCCTTTATATATAACTCATATCCGATCTCATACTGGTCTGCCAGGCCCTCTACACAAGGCAGTGATGAGATTGATAAATTATTGATAGGAAATATGCTGGAAGGCTCAGAATTTCATAAAAAAAACATCATGTCAATAGTAAAGGTTTAAAAAAGGATTTTTCCATAACCTGGCATCAAGCCAAAGAAATAGTAAAGAAATGTCCTACTTGTTCCTTCTACAATCAAACACCTTTCCCAGCAGGATGTAACCCAAAGCTTACTCAGAGGAATGAAATCTGGCAGATGTACGTGTTTCACTTTGCAGAATTTGGAAAATTGAAATATGTACACCACACTATCGATACTTATTCAGGATTTCAATGGGCAACTGCTTTGAGTTCTGAAAAAGCTGATTCTGTAATCACTCCTTTGCTAGAAATTATGGCCATCATGGGTATACCTGCACAAATCAAAACTGACAATGCTCCATCATATGTCTCTGTTAAAATGAAACAGTTTTTTGCTTATTATAATATAAAACATATTACAGGTATACCACATAATCCTAAAGGTCAAACAGTTATAGAAAGATCAAACAGAACTCTAAAGGATATGCTAAATAAACAGAAAGGAGTAACAAAACCCCCCAGAAATAGACTACATAATGCTCTATTAACTTTGAATTTTCTGAATGCCAATTAGAAAGGAACAACAGCTGCAGAGAGATATTAGATAATAGAAAAAAACTACAGAATTAAATCAGCCTATATATTTTAAGGATGTGCTGACCTCAGAATGGAAACCAGGGTATATATTACATTGGGGACGAGGTTTTGCTTTTGTTTCTACAGGAGAAAATAAGCTGTGGGTGCCATCAAAGTTGATAAAGGTTCAATTTGAACAAGAGAAACCTCTTAATTAGAGGAGGTGATAGTTCATCAACCAGCATCAACATCCAATTTAAACTAACTTATACCAGTAACACATGCCTTTTCATTTAATCAGATAACTTGCCAAAAAGGAACATCCCCAAAATTAGTCTTGGGGATAGGTTTTTGTTTTTGTCTTTTAGGAGAATGAAGGTTAAGGAATCTGAAGAACACAAGACAAATGAAACAACTGAAGAAAAGGGACAAATCATCTATCCCAGGAAACAGAGTGAAACGGCGTATGGGTATATATTATCTAAAAAATTTATAAGTCTTCCTAAATGTTTGTTTCTGCTTTTCTCTAAAGATTTAACACTATTGGTCTTCTAATAGTCCCAGTTCAATTAAAATTTAAAGCTGACTTTGGAGTTGGACAATGACTCTCTCCTTCTTTAAACGCAAGCATGTTGTTAATAGGAAAATGCAAACTCCCTGTATCATGCCAGAATTAAAGAGCCATCTTTTGCTATGGGACAGGACAAAAACCATATTAATTAAGGGACTATTCTATTACTAATCTCAACTCTTTGATTCTATTCTGATTCTTTAAAATTTTCTTAAAGTATAAATTTTATATCAAAATTTACAAGATATATATATATATATATATATATATATATATATATATATATATATATATTTTAAACTTTGTTAAGATAAGAATGGTCATATAGAGTACTAACTAATTCTAGAAAAAAGGCTTCAATTAGCTGCATATATATGTTTTTGTGTTCGAGTCTCTTATCAGTTTTCTGCAGGAAATCACCGCCAGGCCTAACATCAACTGAAGTCTCCAGGAAGAAGATGGGACCCGACAACAACAACAATTCCACATGGACAATAATATCACTAAGCTGACAAACATCATCTACAGATCACCTTTGAACTACAAGGTGCTCAGAGCAATTTTGAGATGACTAGCTGAGATGATCCAGTCTCAAAGACTACTTGAATAAGGACTTGAGATAAACCTGAACTTCGGCATTATACAGAGACTGTATAATAATGAAGGATATAGTTACCTTTCCTAGGATTTGACAATTAACCTAAAATTTTTCTTTCAGGATAAAGATAACTTCGCCCATACCCAGCAGGAAGCAATTTTAAGAATACGATGCCCACATTCCCAAAGAGGTGGTGTGGGGCATGTGGTTTTTTTGGTTCTTTTAATGGATTTTGAGTCTGGGATAACTTTCTTTATGTAGGGGGATTGGTTACAAGTTGTTGTCAAGGGTTAGGAAAAAGGCTAAGCAAAGAAGATTAGAATTAATGTTCTTGTTTTAAAAATCAGAAGGAAAGAAAAGAAAAAGATAATTACTAATTTTAAATACTTTACATTATTAACAACTATTAGGATATAAAGAAATGAAAGTGAGTAGTTAGACATTACAATAGAAATCATAGTCATATTAGATATGTTTTAAATTTTGAGCAGATATTTTTTAGACAGGTCATCTTCAAATCCTTCAGTGATCTACTGAATATGGCATTTAAAATGTTCTAATAACTTAGAATTTTTTTCTTTTTTGAGACATGTCGGCTCCTGGCAGAACCAATCTACTTCAGAGAAAATATGGGCATTGAAGAAACTGCATATGGAGTTAACTTTCATTGTGGCAAAAGTTAGCCACTGGACAACAAAGTATCCTCGAATCAACAGGACAAGATGGACAGACAGAACATGAAACAAAGGACTACTGATTCCTGCCAAAACAAGTGTGGTTATGGCTTTATCAAAAGGCATCTTCTGAGGCCAGGATAATATGGCACCATCCCTGAATTGGTCTTCGCAATCTGGACAAGGTACAGTTCCCTTTTCTTCAAAGGCAGCTGAACAGGCAGTGGGCCGATGGCCTCTGTTGTGCAATGGAACAGCAACTGAAAGCTCACACCTCTCAATAGTAGACTGGCATTTAATAGAAGGATGTGGAGAAGAAGGGGATGCTGAGATGAAGCCATATATACACAGCCAAGAAGAATGGACAGCTGAATTCAAAAACTGTCAACAATTTCCAGAATTTAAAATCCTGAATCATGACATGACACTAGTGGAATTAAGGTGTTTCTGGTACATGGACTGACTGCTCTCACCCAATGTGAGGTTGAACTGTTGGCCTTATGTACATCCTACTTCACAAATGAGTCTGTCAGATACACTAAGCCTATAGGCTGAAGATGATGCCCCAACACTGCAGAGAAACATCATGTGACTGTCCAGGCAGCTGGCTGTTTCTGTCAACTCACAAATTGTTTGGAAGTTGCTTGTGTGCACTTCCTGTTTTTATTTTTGTTAGATAATATTATTTCTTTCTTGTGTCTCTGAGGGAGTTGAAGATTAGTTAGTTATAGTTGAAAATTAATGAGGATAGAAAGTGAATTAGATACATTTTGGACTTACCAAAATAGGATAGATAAGGGAATTATTTTCTCTGATTTGTCAAATACAAATGGGCTAGACATCGTTTAGGTATTAGTTACTTGTATATATTTTATATAGTTATTGTTCTTTTGTATATAGTTTTTCTTTTGTTAGTTATAACCTTTTGCATTTTTTCTTTTTATTAAAATAGAAAAGGGGAAATATGGTGTTATTTTATTTGTACTGAAATGTGATTTTAATTGTATGTTAATAAATAAAGTTGTCCTGGGGTCAGAGCTATTAGAGCCATAGCAAGAGCATGGTGGTTAGAAGAGCTAGGTAGATTTCTGTGTTCAGGGATAAAGCCAGCATTGGAGACATACGCCTTTAAGACCTAGAGGGCGGTACTTACAGGCAGTGATGAGGCAGTCATGTGTTTGGGTTTACAATCAATGAGAAGGCAGAACAGAAAGACTATTTAAAGACAGACACACAGGAAGTAGCTCTCTTTCGGGAAGCTCGGAGCACTGCAGGTGGTAAGATTTTAGCTCTGAGCTCTGACCTCTCAGCTTTCTCTTTTACATTGGTTCTGTATTTGTTATTTTAATAAGATGGTTGGTTACATCTACAGTAGCACATGCCTTTAATCCTAGCATTCTAGATTCAGAAATCCCTCTGGATCTCTTTGAGTTCAAAGCCCCATTGGAAACAGCCAGGCATGGTGACACATGCCTTTAAACCCAGAAAATGAGCCTTCAATCCCAGGGAGTGATGGCAGATAGCAGAAAGGTATATAAGGCATGAAGACAAGGAACTAGAAGCATTTGGCTGGTTACGCTTTCAGGCTTCTAGCAGAAGTTCAGCTGAGATTCATTCTGGATGAGGACTCAGAAGCTTCCAGTCTGAGGAAACAGGACCAGCTGAGGAACTGTTGAGGTGAGGTAGCTATGGCTTGTTCTGCTTCTCTTATCTTCCAAAGTTCACCCCAATACCTGGCCTCAGGTTTGATTTTATTAATAAGACCTTCTAAGATTCATGCTACAGCTACGGAGCTTGCATGGAACTGGGCTAGACCCTCTGCATAAGTGAGACAGTTTTGTAGCCTGATCTACTTGGGGGTCCCCCTGGCAGTAGGACCAGAATCCCTCCCCAGTGCATGAGGGAGCTTTTTGGAGCTCACTACCTATGATGGGACACCTTGTGCAGCCTTGAGGCAGGGGGAAGGGCTTGGCTTTGCCTCTACTTGATATGCATCCCCATGGGAGGCCTTGGCTTTTTTGGGGAGGAGTGGGGGTTGGGTTGGGAGGGGGAAGCTGGGGAAGCAGGAGGAGAGAAGAGGGGGATCTTTGGTGTATAAAATAAATGGAAAATTTTTATTAATAAAAAAAGAAAGAAAACAATTGTCTCTGTGTTAAGAAACACGCAGGCATTATCCTATCAGGGGTTTAAATATTATTCTTCATAACAAACTTAGGTAAATAATATGACTATCCTAATTTTGTTGACAAGAACTCAAAGGATTACTTGGCAGTCTACATCAAATATATCAGGTTGATGGCCCAAGTTTAGAATGTTTGGTGCCATAGTACCTGTTTAATCACTGCATTATTTTATCTCTTGCATCTATTTTTTACTTTAAGTTTGCATAAATCTTGACTTTTTTTCTGCAATATATTAAAGTAGCTTCATGAACCACTTCCAAGGAGATACTAAAGAGCTTGAGGCAAACATTGGTCTGAATTATGTTCTATCCAAATAACATCTCTGAATTCACTACAGAAGGTGGAAGGATTCCTGTAAGAAATAGCATTCCCCCATGAACCGTGGACTGGTGGCTATGGAGTCCCCATTAGGCCCTCTGGACACACAAGATGGTTGTTTGTCTCAAACTGTTTGGTGGGCACCCAGGCAGGGGGATCAAGATCTGTCCCTGGTGCATAGGCAGGCTTCTGGAATACAGTGCCTGTGGTGTGACACCTTGCACAGGCTTGGTGAAGTGGGAAGGGTCTTGGAACTGCCTAGGCTCAGTGTGCTGGGCTCTCCTGACTCCTCATGGGAGACCTTGATTTGGGGGGTGTGGGGATATAGAGTGGCTTGGGAAAGAGGGCTGGGGGTGGGAGGAGGGAGGAGGGGGAGTCTGTGGATAGCATGTGGAGTGAGTAGAAAATTTCTTAATAAAAAAAAATTAAAAAAAGAAATAGCATTTCCAGTTAGTCATTCCCTCACTATATTTCTTCCTCTTCCGTGCCCTCTGTACTTCACTGCACTGGCATTTCCTGTTCCATTTTAATGTTCACCTCTTTACCTACATTATCTGTGTTCTGTCCTCCTTCTCTTGAAATATATAGCCCCTTACTATTTTCCTGATTTCTATGGGTACTCCAGTTTAAAAATACATATAAAAATCCAAAGCTAGAATCTATACATGAGATAGAATGTGTAGTATTTGTCTTTCTGTGTCTGGGTTACTCATACAGAACAGTAGTTTTCAGCTCCATCTTTGATAGCTGTATAATATTTTATCATGTATGTATAAAATATTTCCATTATCCACATCTCTGTTAACAGACATCTAAGGTATTTCTACTTCCTAGCTATTCTGAATAAAGCATTTATGACTGTGATGAACAAGTATTTCTGTATTATATAAAGAACTCTGTGTACATGTGGTGTATCTGGATCATATCATAGATAACTATTTCTAGCTTTCTGATGAAGCTACATGCTGATTTACAGAGTGGCTGCACTAACATGTACTCCATGAAACAGTGAATAAATACTTCCTTTCCTCCACAAAAAAAAAAAAAAAAAAAAAAAAAAACTATTTCATTTGAAGGAAAATGGATGAATATCATTGTGTTAAGTAATTAAACCAGTTCACTTAAACAAAAACACTGCAAGCTTTTTTCTCATATTTGTAATCTAGCTGACAAATACAGACATGAAAATAAAAGCAAAGACTCATAGGAATATGGAAGAACAAAGGGGGAAAAGAGAGGCAGCAGGAAGATAAAAAGGGTAAGATGATATGAGTCCAAACCAAATTCATTATGTACTAAGTTCATTTGGCCACTGAGCACTTGAAATGGGACTAATGTGACAGGAAAGTACATTTTTCATTTTCTTTAATTTTAATTTAATCTGCAACACACCATGAGACTAGTGGCTACCTCACTAGACAGCATTTGTTCCATCAAAACACAAAATAGCCTGTAAAAGCCCCTTTTTCAGATTACAGTGTATGTTGATTTTCTTCAGGCCAATGTTTTTCTTCCTCTACCTAGGTCTCCTATTTACTGGAAAACAGCAGTACTAGTGCTACTATACACTCCTGCATTGACAAAAGAAAGACCTGGCATCTTCCCTGGGTCTCCTGCAATGCCTGCTGCTGGCTGCAGAAAGCACCCATTTTGTCCTTGGAGGAGAGCATTTGCATTTCACCCCAGCTCCATCTACCTCTACCTTCTGGAATATTTTGGTTTATTACAATGTAAATTTTTCAACTGTTCTCTCTGGAACTAGTTCCAAACTCCTAAAGAATAAAGCAAACAGGTTCTCTTGGTGAAGAACTCCAGATGTTATTTGTCTATATTTAAAAAAAATAGCTTTTCCCAAGCCTTCTGCCATCTACACAAATTTCAACTATGCTGAACAGTTACTGACTACATCAAACATTATTGTACTGCAGATAGCAATGTGACAGAATAAAATTATACTGTAGATTGCATAGGATGCCTGGGTGACGGAAATAAATAACCATTTTAGAGGGGCAATAGAAATTGAGCTTTATCACACAGCTCCCAAGACTGCCAGCTTTACATACTTAAGACTGGAAAAGTAAAATCTAAAGATGACACTGAACAGACACTGCTTCCCAGCCTTGGGACTTGCATGCCTTATGACTTGCACATTACAATGCAGGTTCAGCTGTTGTTGCCATTCAGTTGGTACAGAACTGTGCAGGTTTTAATGATGCAAAGGTTGGAAGATGGATTTTTTTTTAAATATATATCTTTGTCAG
The DNA here is from genome assembly GCF_004664715.2 of Peromyscus leucopus. NCBI lineage: Eukaryota > Metazoa > Chordata > Mammalia > Rodentia > Cricetidae > Peromyscus > Peromyscus leucopus. Next base: position 132,110,603 of record NC_051083.1, read on the forward strand.
TCAGAGGCTGTTGCAAAAATTATTTCAGTTATCATGCTGGGTGATGGTAACGGGGGACAATCTAAGTTATCAAGAGCAAATTAGTAGAAAATGAAAACTAGATATTAACAGTAGATTTAAGTATTCTAAATTGTGAACTTCCTTGATTTTGCCATATTTCTAGAAACTGGCTCAAAGCCTGTAGCTTCAGGACCATTTATGCTTATTGAATAGCTTCACTGAGATATAATATACATACTAAAATTTAACCATTTTATTTTATTCTTTAAAGATCTTATTTAAGAGATATTTGTAAGCCACCCAATATAGGTGGTGGCAACCAAACTGCAGTCCTCTGAAAAAGCAGCTTATGTTTTGGAACCTCTAAGCCATCTCTCCAGCCCCAAGTTCATCCATTTTAAAGATAAATTAACTGAGTTTTGGTAAATTCACATCTATTCAAATATTGCTACAGCATGTATTTCTTTTTTAAAACCTCAACTTTACAAATGTTACTTTTGCCACAAGAAATCACTGGTAACTATTCACAGTTATCAGTTTCCCTAATCTTTTAACAAGATTTATGGAACCAGTTATTTGCTTTCTGTTTTGATGAATTTACCTGTTCTGAACACTAGATATAAATAAATCATATAAAAAGTAGTCCTTGTGAAGGTTCATCCAAGTTATAACATATATTGATACTTTATTTCTTCTCACCAATAAAAAATATCCTATTGTCAGGGCAGATCACATATTGTTTATCCATTTTTGATAAACATTTGGGCTCTTTCTAATTTTTGGGCATTATGAATAGTAATGCTGCAAAGATTTGTGCTAGGATTTATATATGAATTATGTTGAATCTATAGATCAATTTTGAGGTAACTGTTACCTTAACACATAAATATAGAATGTTCCTTTCTCCATTTAATGTTTTTTTTAATTTTGCAATGTTTTGAATTCTACAATGTACAGAACTTGTTCTACTATTGCTAATGAATTCCTAACAGATTATTATTTTGATGATGCAATGCTGTCTTTATTGATTCTTTTTTGTAATTTTTTTCAGAGCTGTGGGCCAAATCCAGGGTTTTGTGCCTGCTGGACAAGTGCTCTATCACTACGCTAAATCTCTCACCTTTTGATGCTATAATGAATGAAATTGTTTTCTTAATTTCATTTTTGGATTGCTTGTGCTAGCATGCAGCAATGACTGATTCACTTTTTTCAGAAAGCCTCCTGTTATGCAATCTAGGCTAGACTTGTCATCCTTCTGCTGTTAACAACTTGTAGTTGTTTCTCCTTGTGTCCTGCAGAATTTCTGGTAGTCTCCTCTGTGAAGCAGGTACCTGAAGGACCATTTTGCCTTACAAAGTTCAGTGGTCACCTTCCTATGGGTCCTGCATGCCCAGTTTGTATAATATATTATCAGCAGTCCAGCCAAGGGCAGTTTCTTGCCCAAATGGCTATTTTTGCCAAGAAGAAGATAAACTCCATATAGAGTATCTTCAATGCCCATCTTCCTTTTTGAAGTAAATTGGTGCTACCAGGAGAAGACATGTCTTGTCCAGAAAGTCTAAGGTTTTAAAACATTTTAAATTCCATATTTGTAGGTCTTTGAACTTTTGAAGATTACTTACCTAATTGAAATATATCTATGTATATCTAAAAAAACTTAACTAACATGACTATAAGTTTGATTATCTGCTGTGAGATGGTCTGTATGTTAAATTGCTCTGATTGGTCAATAAATAAAACACTGATTGGCCAGTATAGGTGGAACTAACAAAGAGGGGAATTGGAACAGGAAGGCAGATGGAGTCACTGCCAGCCGCTGCCATGACAAGCAGCATGTGAAGACACTGGTAAGCCACGAGCCACGTGGCAAGGTATAGATTTATGGAAATGGATTAATTTAAGCTATAAGAACAGTTATCAAGAAGCCTGCCATGGCCATACAGTTTGTAAGCAATATAAGTCTCTGTGTTTACTTGGTTGGGTCTGAGTGGTTGTGGGACTGGCGGTAGACAGAGATTTGTCCTGACTGTGGGCAGGGTAGGAAAACTCTAGCTACAATTTTTATCATAGATGACTAATTAGTAATCTGTATTTATTAATTATACATTACAATTTTAAATGAATTGCATTAACATAATACTCTAAACAAGAGTAGAAATATATATAGTATAACAAAATTAACTTTAAATTTGTATCAATAAACTAAAATCTATGGCAATATAAAATATTTATTCTATATTTCTATATCATATCCCCCTTTCTTCTTTTAGAAAGAGATTTCAATTATAACCAACCCCCTTTAAATAAAAATAAACATTTATGGTGTTTCAGCCAGTGGTTGGCTCAACTGGCACCCATCAGCATTCTGCCTCCTGACACCTACGCCCCCATGTTCTCCCTATTTTTTTAATTTTACTTAAAATATAATTACATCATTTCTTTGAATCCCTTTCCTCCATCCAACCCCTTCCATGCCTTCCACTCCATCTCAATTCTCTTTATTTCTCATATGTATATAGTTTCAGAGATGACCACATGGTATTGAGGGGTTTAAGCCTAGTAGAGTCTCAGTCTCCCTTTCTCAGCAGTCATTAGGTGCCTGTAGTTCTGTCTAGGAGCAGAGCCTCATGAGGTTCCCTTTTTCCATCTTAGCGTATTTATTGGTACTGTCATGGATCAGATCTTCTTTAGGAAGCCACATTGCTGAGGCATCAACAATACATTGACTGTGCATATATATTATTTAGAATTAATTTTTCTTGTTGTATATTCAGAATCCCTTAATGGTTGCCAAATGTTTTCCTATAACCCCACACTCAGTTACACAGCACCAAAAACTGGAGTGTGCCTAATGTTTCTGCATGCTTTGTATGCTTTTCAGAGTCAAGTTTAATATCTTCCACTCCTCATTTTAATCATGTTTCATCATGTTTCTTTATTTTTTTTAATTTTTTTGTACCTTTTGTTATTTTCAGATATCTTGTCTTCATATCTGAAAGCTTTCCAGTAGCATTGATCTTTGAAAAGACTTTTAGATTTATTGATATTTATATTTGTTGTTCATTGCTGGTCTATATTCTTATTAATTTATACTAAATATTTATATTTTCCTTTGGAGTTTGGAATTACTCTTTTTTTAGTTTTTAAAACTTTATTACATTTCTTTAGTTTTGTGTGTGTGGAGGGGCATGTGCATGCCATAGCACACATGTGGAGGTCAGAGGACAACTTGTAGGATTTGTTTGTCTCCTTCCATGATGTGAATTCTAGGGATCAAACTCAGGTTGTTAGATTTGTCAGCAAGTGTCTTTACCTGCCAAACCATATTGCCACCACTCCTTTTTATTAACTTTTAGAATTTTGAGATAGTCTGACACTAACTTATTCATGCTGACTTTGAACCCAGGCAAACCTTGAACTTGAGAGCCTCTTGCTTATGCCTCCCAAGTAACAGACATTACAGGCCTATACCTAGGCCTGGCTTAACACAGGCATCTAAGTTCCATCTATACTCCCTAAAGAGAACAGAAAACAATATTTTACACACCATTCTTGAATCCAGGACTCACTATAACTGTGCATGTGTTCCCAGTAAGGAATTTCGGAATGCTCTGGAGACAAGCTTTCTATGTATCTATTGTGTGGTCTAAAGGGGGGTTAAAAGATCACTGTCTCCTCTTCAAGCTAAGGCCTTGCACTTCCAACATTGATTTTCCAACTGAGAAAAAAGAAATGGGAAGTCTTGGTAGCTCAAATCAACAGAAAGATCAATTAAAACATTTCTAATAAAGTAAGAAATGGAAACAACCTCAGAGGCAATTATTTCATTTGTGGCCTAAAGCTGAGCTATTAGCTATCCCTTCTTCTTGTCTTCTAATCCCCAATGGTATTTTAATCTGCATTCTATCAACTTCATCTACATGTCTGTGGTTTAAAAGAGCTATCTAGATACAGGACTCCAAGGCCTTGTGGCTTGGATAGTAGGGAATATGTCCTGAGTCAAGCACTTCCTGATTCAAAGCTCCCCTCACTGTTTACATCCAAAGGTAATTCTCGATTGAATAGCGAATGACCATTGAGATTACTATAGAAGTAACTAACCGTCTTATTAAATAAGAAACACAGAAACAATGTAAAGGAGAAAGCCGAGAGGTCGTTGGGCGCCAGATATAGAAGTAACTAACCGTCTTATTAAATAAAAAACACAGAAACAATGTAAAGGAGAAAGCCGAGAGGTCAGAGCTCAGAGCTAAAATCTCACCCTTCCACCTCCAGTGTCCCAGCTTCCTGAAAAGAGAGCTACTTCCTGTCTGTAAGTCGATTTTCCAGTCATTCTGCCTTCTCATTGGTTGTAAACCCAAACACGTGACTGCCTCGTCACTGTCTGAATGCACAGCCCCTAGGTCTTAAAGGCATGTGTCTCCAATGCTGGCTGTATCCCTGAACACATAGAGATCTATGGGATTAAAGGCGTGTGCCACCACCACCACACCACCCCACCACCACCACCACACTCTTGCTATGGCTCTAATAGCTCTGACCCCCGGGCAACTTTATTTATTAACATACAATCAAAATCACATTTCAGTACAATTAGATTACCACCACAGATTACTGCTTTGTAGTTACTACTCTAATTGAATAGATGGACAGAAGTCCTCCCCAGCACAGAGAGCTGTATCACCAACAGTTTATTCTTGTATAAACAGGCAACTGGTGGAGAGCTAGGGCAATGCAGGAAGGCATTCTGCTCCAGACCTCCCATGAATGTGTTTTACTTATGTGAAGCAATTTACTTGATACATTTGGGACATATGACAGTCATTAACTCAGCACCAAGAGCTGACCCAGAGCTCAGGGTGAGCTCAGTAGTAGCACTCTGTCATTTTTCACACACCTTTTTGTGTTGCCATTCTGAAGTTGGCTGGAGCTCTCAGCAATTCCTGAATAAATATTTCAAAGATTGTCATGAACATTAGAATTCTGTTATGATGGAAGCTTCAAGGTAACAGATACCTTTGGGCATGCTGATAGATTCACAACATGCCCCCATGGTTGGGCATGTCCAGCAGACCTAGACACTTCCGCCTAGCCAGTTCAAGGTCAAAATAGCCATTTCAGGAGAAAAGGCGTCTTGCATGACCAGGACCCCGTGGCTTTGCATGGTTGCATAAGAGCACACATGTGTGGAGTAGCCACATCAACCTGTGTACGCATGTGCCACCCAGCCTTTATAAGCCAGCACTATAATCCCAGCTTCCTTCTTCTTCTCCACACACGTGTCTCTTCCACAGGCCTGAGCACTTGTCTGTCCTTTTTTCTTATCTTAATAAAACTCTTGTTAGTGGATTCTGTCGTGTTTTGTAACATTTCTTCGCAGGGTAAGAGCACTGCCAAAATAACTAACATCTGGTGGCATATGTGACAGACTGCTCTCCATTAGCCTGGCTGCATGAAACTCCATCCAACACTGCTTCTCCGATTGGTGAGTCCCCCACTTTTTGGCCTGTGTAAACGGTTTGCTGAATCTGTGAAAATGACCGTTGAGTATCCAGTGCCTCACTGAGTATTCTTGAAACCTGGAAAACCCCCAGCCATGGTCTTTATTGGCTACGGTTGGCCCCTATAATAGGCCTAAATTTCTAGCCATCTCCCACATCTGCATCCTGAGATATTCCTTGCAGTTGGACCACTGCCATTGAGTGCATCATGGGTGCTGTGTGAGGGCAACATGTTCTTCTGACATGATGAAGCGATAGATGCTGTCCAGATTCCCAGGGAATCCTTGCCTCATGCAGCGAGGCCCCTGTTTTTCAGCTGACAAGCCATTTAGCAGCCTGTGCCTGGTATCTGTCCTTGGCCTTGGGGACACCTGGGGGCTTGGCTCCAGATCACGTTTTTTTTTTTTTTTCTGCCTCTCTGCTGCAGACATGGGAAACAAGGCTTTTAACTCTATTAGTCCTTCCTCTCCCTTAGGCTGTCTTCTTGAAGCTTTAAAACATCTCAGCTTAATGCCTTCTTAAAGATTCCTAAGCTGATCTGTCTCTGTAGTAAGAAATGGCCCAAACATGCTTTAGAAGATAACAAAAAATGGCCACCAAGTGGCTCCTTAGATCCTGATATTTTATGGGAGCTATCTAATTTCTGTCAGCTAGCAGGCAAATGGAAAGAGTTGCCCTACATAATAACTTTCTTCTTTCTCAGTGCTAAACCATCTCTTCTGGATTCCTTCTCTCCTGCTCATATGCTCCTAGCTATGACTAAACCAGAAGATTCACTGACTCAGGAATCTCTGACTCTAGATCCTGCTAATAAACCTCCACCTATCTGATTTCCAGCTCCCACCCCTACTCCTAGGGTGACTGTTCCTTCAGCTCCTCTTCTGGATTTGCCTTCCTCTAAAGCTGATCCTCCTTCGGCAGCAGCTGCTTCTCCCTCAGCAGTGGCCATTTCCCCAACCTTCACTCCTCTGACTACTCATTCTCAAACTGCTAAATTGCTTTATTCCAGCCATCCAAACCCTTCAACTGTTCTCCCTTTGCAAGAGGTGGCTGGTGTGGATGGACTGATTAAAGGTGATGTTACATTCTCTCTTGCAGAACTCTCTCAGATAGAAACTAAACTGGGTTCTTATACTTCTAATTCTGCTTCCTTTATTAAACAGTTTCAATATATAACTCAATCTTATATTCTCACCTTTCATGATATATACATGATGCTTTCTAATAATTTACTTCCTGAGGAGCTCAGGCGGGTATGGGAATAGGCTAGGACTCATGTAAATGAGGTTCACCAGACTAATCCCTCACACCCTCCAGGGGCTGAGGCGGTTCCTGACCAAGAACCACACTGGGACTATAACACCCAGGGTAGCTCTCTATCCAGAGATAAGTTTATTACCTGTCTCCTGACAGGCCTCCAACCAGTAAACTATGAAAAACTAAAAATGGTAATTCAGGATAAGGATGAAAATCTGTCTCACTTCTTAGAGCGGCTCACTAAGGCTCTACTTCAGTTCACTAGCTTAGACCCAGAGACCCCTGAGGGCAGGCAGCTCCTAATGAACCACTTTGTCTCACAGAGCTTCCCCGACATTAGGGATAAACTTAAACATTTGGAGAATGGCCCTCTAACTCCACAGGCAGATGTGCTGGATATAGCATTTAAGGTGTACCATGGGAGAGATGAGAAGACCCAGAAAAAGAACTGCCAGATGCTGGCAAGCACCATCTAACCAGCTCCCCAAAAGCCATTTGGTTCATGTTTCAAGTGTAGGAAAGAAGTACATTAGGCCCAGGCTTGCACCAACACCCCACTAAGGGCGCCAACAAGGCCTTGTCCAAAATGTTGCCAAAAGGGTCACTGGTCAGCTAACTTTCCTAATATCCCAAGAGACATAGGAATGCCAGACAAAGACCATGCTCCGGCTGACTTTCTAGGCGTGGCCTACAGTGAGGACTGATGCTGCCTGGTTCCCACCCTGGCCACTCACATCTCACACAGGGAACCAAGAGTAATAATAAAAGTAAATGGGTGCCCCATCTCATTCCTTTTGGACACAGGAGCTACCTACTCTGTCCTAAGAGAGTTTGGGGGGCCTACCTCTCCTGCTCATCTCCCTACTGTCAGGATTGGGGGACAGCATTGCCTGTCTCATCAGATACCACCACTCAATTGCATTTTCAGAGGCATTCCTCTCTCTCTCTCTCTCTCTCTCTCTCTCTCTCTCTCTCACACACACACACACACACACACACACACACACATTCAGTTGTAAGTCTGTGCCTTTAATGGGAAGGGATCTTCTACCTAAGGTAGAAGTGTCCATTTCTTTTGCTCCACACATTCGCCTCATCCCAGACATGCCAGCAGCTCCCCTCCTCCTTCTCCTAGCCACTCACACTACTTCTATAACAATTATTTTCCCTTGCCAGCCTCTCAGGTAGACCTAAAAGTCTGGGATACCCAAAACCCTTCTATCACTAGACACCATGAGCCTATTATTATCCAGCTACAAAATCCTACCAGATATAACACCCAAGCTCAGTACCCTCTCTCACACCAGAGCCTAAGAGTACTTAAGCCTATCATTTCTGACCTTCTTAGGAAAAAGCTGCTCTGCCTAACCTCTTCACCTTTTAACACCCCCATACTTGCAGTTAATAAGTCTAATGGAACCTACCACCTGGTTCAAGACCTCTGGTTCATTAACTCTGCAGTGGTCACCCTCCATCCTGTAGTGCCTAACCCTAATACTCTCCTGTCCACTATCCCTTCAGGAACCTCTCGCTTCTCAGTTCTAGATCTCAAAGACACCCTCTTTTCTATTCCTCTCAGTCCTCAGTCTCAAAATATCTTTGCTTTTACTGGGACTGACCCTGACACTCACTGGTCCACACAGCTGACCCGGACTGTTCTGCCAATGGGATTCAGAGACAGTCCACATCTATTTGGTCAGGCTCTGGCTTCTGACCTGCTTTCTATGTCTCTCCCTGGCTCTAAACTAATACAGTATGTAGATGATATTTTACTCTGTAGTGTAACTAGAGTTTTCCTGCCTTGCCCACAGTCAGGACAAATCTTTATCACCCACCAGTCACACAGCCGCTCAGACCCAACCAATATGGTGGTATTTTATTTGTACTGAAATGTGATTTTAATTGTATGTTAATAAATAAAGTTGACCCAGGGGCCTGAGCTATTAGAGCCATAGAAAGAGCATGGCAGTGGTGGCACACGCCTTTAATCCCAGCACTTGGTACGAAGAGCTAGGTAAGTCTTTGTGTGTTCAGGGATACAGCCAGCATTGGAGACACACGCCTTTAAGACCTAGAGGGCTGTACTTACAGGCAGTGTGGAGGCAGTCACGTATTTGGGTTTACAACCAATGAGAAGGCAGAACAGAAAGACTATATCAAGACAAACACACAGAAAGCAGCTCTCTTTCGGAGAGGTAGGACCACCACAGGAGGAAGGGTAAGGTTTTAGCTCTGAGCTCTGACCTCTTGGCTTTCTCTTTTACATTGGTTCTGTGTTTCTTATTTAATAAGACAGTTGGTTACATCTACATTTGGCACGCAATGTAACAAAAATCCATTAAAAACTGCTTGGCTTGGCAACAGGTCTGGTTTCCCTCAAGGGAGGCAGGCTCAATAGCCCGGGCCACCAGCTCCCTACACCCAAGGCCAGGTCGACTTGGCCTCAGGCCGGACTAACCCTGAGCTACTTGCTTAAAGCCAGTGCTACAAACGACTCAGGCCTTCCCTGCCAAACAGGGCTGCTGCCTGTAAAGTCAACGCACATGGTCAGACTTTAAGGAAGCCAAAGCCAAGCCTTGACTCGGCTCAAGAGGGAAAACATAGCGGGATTTAAGCTTTAGCCAGCTACGCTTTCTTGCATTCTCTCTCTCTCTCTCTCTCTCTCTCTCTCTCTCTCTTTCTCTCTCTCTCTCTCTCTGGATTCACAAATCGGGACACTAAGTGGCTGTTATGAAATTCACTCAGATTTCTACTTTTCTACGCAGACTTGGTAAGTCACAGCATATCAGATATTTTAAAGGAAACTATTTACAAGAGAAATTTTTTCCACATTTAAAAAAAAATGGATTTTATATGTACATTGGAAGAAAATTGGGGTTTTTTTTTTGAAATTTTAGGCAGTCTGACAATGGAACAACTATATTAGATTAATAATCAAATTATGAAGTTTATTACTATGATTATCTTCATTTTACTATTTAAAAAGATAGTCGATTTAAGTGCTAGGATGACAGTTTTAAAAAAACTTGTTAAACCTGTAAAAATTCAGACAGAAGAAATTAACAGTGAAGTTGCTTCAAGTATGGATCATAAGGTTACAGAAAGAAAGCCTGTTTTCACACAGTCACACTTAATTTATCCTGTAACCATACAGCCCATACAGCAGTTGTCTGATCAAATGACTACACAAAATATTTGGGCTCCAATTGAAATGTTGAATTTATGAAGGTTTAAGGAGGCAATAGTATCTTATGGCATTCATTCCCCATATGTAAAGCAAATGTTAAACTCTTGGTCAACATATATTGGATTGTACCACAGGACTGGTGTGAGCTGGCAAAAGCTGTTCTGGAACCCAGCCAAAGGCTTCAGTGGTTAACATGGTTCAAGGATGAGGCTAAAAACATAGGAAAACAATGGAGGGATAAAGGAATACAAGTTTGCCAGGATCAGCTTATTGGAGAAGGCCAATATGCTTCAGTACAAACACAATGTTTATATGATGTCCAAACCCTAATTTTATGTTGAACAGCAGCCTTGAATGCATGGGACAGAGTTGAGGAACCAGGGAAAAAAACAGTCACTTACAAAGGTTATGAAAGGCGCAAAAGAATGTTTCACAGATTTTTTTACAAAGACTGGATTCAGCAATAAAAAAAATAGTCCCATATTCAGAAGCTAGTAAGATAATAATTGAATCTTTGTCCTTTGAGAATGCGAATGCAGCATGCAAAAGGATAATCAGGCAGTTAAAGGCAAGATCTGCACCTTTGGAAGATAGGATTAGAGATACACAATGTATATGTAAAAGCAATTTTTTAATTTAATGTTGAAGACGGCTTCAATGCAGCAATAGAATGATATGCTGTGGTAAGGAAAAGGCAATGTTTCAAAAAAAGGTCTTGTAGGAATGGATTATGATGTTTTTTGGAGGATGTGGATGCTGGGAGAAAGCTAAGGAGGGACATTGTGAATAAAGGGGACTGTAAACAGGTCATTCTCATAGGAAACAATGTTTTTCTTCACGGGAAACAATATGGCTAACAGACATGTCCCTTATCCTTCTGGAGTATGTACTTGCAGAAGGTCGTGTGGTAAGGGAAAACACTGAGACGATCAATGAATGTTAGATAAAAAAAAAAAAAGGGACAGGCAAGGTAATCTTTACCTCAGTCTTTGGGAAACCCCCAGAGGGGCCTGAGACAGGACCCCACAGAAAATCCAGTTCAGACCTTTCTTGAAGTCATAGAGGGAACCCCTACTCAAAGCAATTAAATAACCAAATGCCTATTGGAATAAACAAGGTGGCTCAGTATGATGAAACAGAGAGAATATAAAATTTAGAAGAAAACATAAAGAAATTTTTTGGAAAACTTCTATAAATGAACAAAGACCAAAATTAACAATAAGAGTAATGGTGTTTTGTTGTCTGGTCTGGTAGACACAGGTGCTGACATGACCATAATTGCACCAGAATTTTGGCATCCCACTTGGCCTCTTCAGGAGGTAAACGTTCAACTGTTAGGAATTGGAACATTATCTCAAGTGAAAGATAGTGCAAGATGGCTCAAAAATATAGGTCCAGAAAGACAGAGAGGTATATTAAAACCATATGTGGCTAATATAGCTATGAACCTGTTAGGTCCAGACCTGTTGCAACAATGAAATACTCAGACTAACATCCCTCCAATCTCAGAAACAAACCATAAACTAGCACATGTTTCTGAGAGAAATATTAGAAGATATTATTCTAATGAGTTGTCACCAGCCATTCATATTATACAAGAACAGGGAACAACAGCTGATGATATTGCAAAGACACCAACAGCTCTACCTTTAAAATGATTAACAGACAAGCCTGTATGGGTTCAGCAATGGCCTTTGACAACAGAGAAACTCCAGGCTTTAGAAGAGCTGGTAGAAGAACAGTTAAATGCTCAGCATATTAAAAAATTCTCCTATATTTGTTATTAAAAAGAAATTTGGTAAATGGAGAATGGTAACAAACCTAAGAGCAATTAACAAAGTAATTCTGCCAATGGGCTCTCTACAATCTGGGATTCCTTTGCCTCATCTGTTACCTAAAGGATGGCCTCTTATATATTTAAAAGACTGTTTCTTTTCAGTACTCTTACAAGAAAAAGACAGAGAAAGATTTGCCTTGATGGTGCCTACTAATAATAATTCCCAGTCAGTCAAGAGATATCAATGGAGGGTTCTCTCACAGGAAATGTTAAAGAGCCCAACCTTGTGCCAATATTTTGTATGGCAACCATTGGAAGTAATACATAAACAATTTTCTAAATCGATAATTTATCATTAGAGGGACAATATTTTACTATCTGATTAAAATGCAGATACTTTAGAAAGAATGTTTGAAGAAGTAAAGAAAATTTTGCCTTGCCAGGGATTACAAACTGCTCCTGAAAAGATACAAAGAGGGGATTCTATTAATTATTTAGGATATAAAATAGATGTACAAAAAATTAGCCCCCAAAAGGTGCAAATTAGGAGAGATCAACTACAGACACTTAATGACTTTCAAAACCATAGGAGGTGACAAGGACTTACATAGTGCAAGGGAATTATCAACTTAAGCTGAGAAAGAATTGGCCTTGGTAGAAAAGAAAGTACATGAAGGGCACGTTGATTGTAATGATCCAAAGCTGGATTGCATTTTGGTTATTTTACCATCGAGGCATTCTTCTACAGGAATACTAATGCAGAGGGAAAATATTATATTGTAATGGATATTTTTACCAAATAAACCAAATGAAAAATTAAAAACTTATGTGGAAAAAAATGTCTGACTTGATTTGGAAAGGAAAATTGAGATTTCATCAATTAGCAGGAATAGGCCAAGCAGAAATTGTCATACCTTTAACTAAAGAGGACATAGAAAAATTGTGGATAGAAAGTGAAACTTGGCAAAGAGCTTGCAGTAATTTTTTGGGAAAAATTAACAGCAAATATCCCAAAAGCAATAGAACTGATCTTATAAAAAGAGCTGATTGGGACCTCCCATCTGGACAAGAGACAGCAACCACTTCCTGAGACTTAGAGACCATCCCCCAGCTCCCATCTTGCCCTGGACCTCCCATCTGGAAAAGAGGTGAATGCCTAGACTCAGACACAGAGAGACCTGCCCTTAGATCCTATCCCTGGGCACCAGCCATTCCCGGGAAGACCTGCCCAACTTGGACCCAGGTTCTGGCCACTGGGTAGGATCCCCTCCATGCCTACCAGGAAGGTTGCCCTTCTCCAAGATCCCTGGAAGACCCTGTAATTTCCATGCCCTGCCTCTATGCCCATCTGCCCAAGACCCCAGCTACTTCCTGAGACTAAGAGACCAGCCTCCAGCTCCCATCCTGCCCCAGACCTCCCATCTGGACAACAGCTCCCATCCTACCCCAGACTTCCCATTTGGAAAAGAACTCCCATCTGGACAAGAGAGAGAGGCTTCCTGAATCTGTCAGCTCTGTCTGGACCAAGAGTGCTGATAAGACCAAGAATGAATCCACAAAGAGATGGGCAGACATCAAGGCAGAAGTACATACAACAAAATGAAGAGGAATATAGCATCCCCAGAACCTCCTCCAAAAGCTAGACCTGAACATCACAAAATGGAGAAGCAGAAAAAAGCAACCTTATGAATAACATCATGAAGAGGGTAGAGGCATATATAGAAGAAACCACAAAGGAAATTGAGAAGACAAACAAGAAATGGGAATAACACTATTAAAAAAATTGAGGAAAGGACAAATAAAGCAGAAGAAAACAATAAATCCTTGAACAAAAATCATGAAAAAGCAATGAAACAGATGAAGGAAATAGTCCAAGACCTGAAAGGGGAAACAGAAAAAAATGAAGAAGACACAAACAGAGGGAATGCTGCAAATAGAAAATCTGAGTAAATGAATGGGAACTTCAGATGCAAGTATAACCAACAGAATGCAAGAGATGAAAGAGAGGATCTCTGGTGTTGAAGATACAGTAGAAGAAATAGATTCATCAGTCAAAGAAAACACAAAAGCCAACAAAGTCATGAACCAAAATGTACAAGAAATTTGGGACACCATGAAAAGACCAAACCTATAAATAATAGGGATAGAGGAAGGAGAAGAATACCAACTCCAAGGCACAGAAAATAGATTCAACAGATCATAAAAGAAAACTTTCCCAACTTAAAGAAGGAAATGCCTATGCAGATACAACAGGCCTATAGAACACCAAACATACTAGAGCCCCCAAAAAATGCTCCTCACCACATAATAATTAAACAACTAAATGTATCGAATAAAGAAAGAATATTAAGAGCAGCAAAGAACAAAGGCCAAGTGTCTTATAAAGGCAAACCCATCAGAATAACACCCGATTTCTCAATGGAGACTTTGGAAGCCAGAAGGACCTGGACAGATGCAATGCAGACACTAAGAGACCATGGATGCCAGCCTAGATTAATATACCCAGCGAAACTTTCAATTATCATAGACGGAAAGAAAAAGACATTCCAAGACAAATCCAGATTTAAACAATACTTATCCACAAACCCAGCCCTACAGAAAGCACTAGAAGAAAAATTCCAACCTAAAGAAATAAGATACACCCTCGAAAACACAGGCAACACATAATGCCACAGCAGTAAACCCCAAAGAAGAGAAGAACACACACACACTACCACCAAAAAATAACAGGAGTTAACAATCACTGGTCATTAATATCCCTTTATATCAATGGAATTAATTCACCTATAAAAAGACACAGGCTTAAAGAATGGATACAAAAGCAAGACCCATCTTTCTGCTGCATACAAGAAACACATCTCAAATTCAAAGACAGACACTACCTAAGAATAAAAGGCTGGGAAAAGACTTTCCAATCAAATGGTCTTAAGAAACAAGCAGGTGTAGTCATCCTTATATCCAGCAAAATAGACTTCAAACTAAAATCAATCAAAAGAGATCAAGAAGTGCATTACATACTCATCACAGGAAAGATCCACCAAGATGAAGTTTCAATTCTGAACATTTATGCCCCCAAAACAAGGGCACCCACATATGTAAAAGAAATATTACTAAAGCTTAAACCACATATAAAAACCCACACATTAATAGTGGGAGACTTCAACTCCCTACGTTCACCACTGGAGATCTCCCAAAATGAAACTTAACAGAGAAATAAAGGACTTAACTGATGTCATGACTCAAATGGACTTAATCGATATCTACAAAACATTCCATCCTAACAAAAAAGGATATACCTTCTCAGCACCCCATGGATCCTTCTCTAAAATCAACCACATACTTGGCCACAAAGCAAATCTCAACAGATACAAAACAATTGGAATAACCTCCTGCATTCTATCAGACCACCATGGATTAAAGTTAGATTTCAACAACAACAAAAACTACAGAAAACCTACAATCTCATGGAAACTGAATAATGCTCAACTGAATCACCAATGGACAAAGGAAGAAATAAAGAAAGAAATTAAAGACTTCCTAGAAATCAATGAAAATGAAGAAAGAACATACGCAAACTTATGCAACACTATGAAAGCAGTACTAAGAAGGAAATTCATGGCACTAAATACCCACATAAAGAAGTTGGAGAAATCTCACACTAGTGACTTAACAGCACATCTGAAAGCTCTAGAACAAGAAGAAGATAAGTCTCCAGGAAGAATAGATGCCAGGAAATTAACAAATTGAGAGCTGAAATCAATAAAATAGAAACAAAGAAAACAATACAAAAAAAATGAAGGAAACAAAGAGTTGGTTCTTTGAGAAAATCAATAAGATAGAAAAGCCCTTATCCAAACTAACCAAAAGACACAGAGAGAGCATCCAAATTAACAAAATCAGAAATGAAAAGTGGGACATAACAACAGACAATGAGAAAATCCAGCGAATCATGAGGTCATACTTAAAAAAGCTCTACTCTGCAAAACTGGGAAATCTAAAAGAAATGGATAATTTTCTCAATAGGTACCACATACCTAAGTTAAATCAAGGCCAGATAAACAATTTAAATAGTACAGTACCTCTAAGGAAATAGAATCAGTCATTAAAAGCCTCCCAAAACAAAAAAAAAAAAAAAAAAAAAAAAAAAAAAAAAAAACAGGACCAGATGGTTTCAGCGCAGAATTCTACCAGAATTTCAAAGAAGAGTTAATACCAATATTCTTAAAATTGCTCTACACAAAAGAAACAGAAGGAACGTTACCAAACCCCTTCTATGAGGCTACTATTACTCTGATTCCTAAAACAAACAAGGAAACATCAAAGAAAGAGAACTACAGACCAATCTCCCTCATGAACATTGATGCAAAAATACTCAATAAAATACTGGCAAACAGACTCCAAGAACACATCAAAACAATTATCCACCATGATCAAGTAGGCTTCATCCCAGGGATTCAAGGGTGGTTCAACATACAAAAGTCTGTCAATGTAATACACCATATAAACAAACTCAGAGGAAAAAAAAACACCTGATCATCTCACTAGATGCCAAAAAGGCATTTGACAAAATCCAACACCCCTTCATGATAAAGGTCTTGGAGCAATCAGGAATACAAGGACTATGCCTAAACATAATAAAGGCAATTTAGAGCAAGCCAACAGCCAACATCAAATTAAATGGAGAGAAACACAAAAAGCTTCTACTAAAATCAGGAACAAGACAAGCCTGTCCATTCTCCCCATATCTATTCAATATAGTACTTGAAGTTCTAGCCAGAACAATAAGACAACATAAGGAGATTAAGGGATACAAATTGGAAAGGAAGAAGACAAGCTTTTCCTATTTGCAGATGACATGATAGTATAATTGAGTGATCCTAAAGATTCAACCAAGAAACTGATACAGCTTACAAACACTTTCAGCAACATAGCAGGATACAAGATCAACTGAAAAAAGTCAGTAGCCCTCCTATATACAATTGACAAACAGGCTGAGAGAGAAATCAGAAATATAACACCCTTCATAATAGCCACACATGATATAAAATGCCATGGGGTAACACTATCCAAGCAAGTGAAGGACCTATATGACAAGACAAGAACCTTAATTCCCTGAAAAAAGAAATTGAAAATGTCAGAAAAATGGAAAGATCTCCCATGCTCATGGATAGGTAGGATTAACATAGTAAAAATGGCAATTTTACCAAAAGCAATCTACAGATTCAATGCAATCCCGATCAAAATACCAACACAATTCTTCACAGACCTGGAAAGAATAATACTCAACTTCATATGGAAAAACAAAAAACCCAGGATAGCCAAAAGAATCCTGTACAATAAAACAACCTCTGGAGGCATCATAATCCCTGACCTCAAGCTCTACTATAGAGCTAGAGTAATAAAAACAGCTTGGTCCTGGCATAAAAACAGACATGTGAACCAATGGAATTGAAGACCCTGACAATCCACACACCTATAAACATATCATTTTTGACAAAGAAACCAAAACTATACAATGGAAAAAAGAAAGCATCTTCAACATATGGTGCTGGCATAACTGGATATCAACATGTAGAAGGCTGCAAATAAATCAATATCTGTCACCATGCACAAAACTTAAGTCCAAGTGGATCAAAGACCTCAACATAAATTCAACTACTCTGAACCTGATAGAAGAGAAAGTAGGAATTAGTCTTGAATGCATTGGCATAGAAGATCACTTCCTAAATATAACACCAGTAGCACAGACACTGAGAGAAACAATCAATCAATGAGACTTCTTGAAACTGAGAAGCTTTTGTAGAGCAAAGGATATGGTCAACAAGATAAAGCAACAGCCTACAGAATGGGAAAAGATCTTTACAAACCCCACATCTGACAGAGAACTGATATCCAGAATATGTAAAAAACTCAAGAAATTAGACATCAAAATTCCCAACAGTCCAGTTAAGAAATGGGCTAGAGAACTAAACAGAGAATTGTCAACAGAGGAAACTCAAATGGCTGAAAGACATTTAAGGAATTGCTCAACATCCCTAATCATCAGGGAAATGAAAATCAAAATGACTCTAAGATACCACCTTACACCTGTCAGAATGGCTAAGATCAATAACACTGAAGACAGCTTATGCTGGAGAGGATGTGAAGATAGGGGAACTCTCCTCCACTGCTGGTGGGAATGCAAGCTTGTACAACCACTTTGGAAATCAATATGGCGCTTTCTTAGAAAATTGGGAATCAATCTCCCCCAAGATCCAGCTAGACAACTCTTGGGCATATACCCAAGAAATGCTCAATCATACAACAAGATCACTTGCTCAGCTATGTTCATATCAGCATTGTTTGTAATAGCCAAAACCTGGAAACAACCCAGATGCCCTTCAAATGAAGAATGGATAAATAAAATGTGATACATGTACACAATGTAATACTACTCAGCAGAGAAAAACAATGACATCATGAGGTTTACAGGCAAATGGATGGATCTAGAAAAAATCATCCTGAGTGAGGTAACCCAGAGTCAGAAAGACAAATATGGTATGTACTCACTCATAGGAGGATACTAGAGGTGGAACAAGGATGACTGGACTGCTACTCACAAATCCAGGGAGGCTACCTTGAAAACAGGACCCCAAGAAAGACACAGAAATCGACCACTGACAGAGAAATGGATGAGATCTCCTGTAGTGGGTAGGCATTCCAGCTTGGATCTGGAAGTTCCAACCCCCATTGAGACTCTGGCAACTGTCATACCTATGAGGCAGGGCGAGGGGAGGCACCTGGAGATCCGAGAGCTGGATGGGCCAGTACTCACTCTGCTCATTCTCTCTGTTCTGGGACCCTGAACATTGGAGGTTGTCTGAGCAGAGCTCCAGAGAACACCGCTGGACTGTGATACACCTTTCCCAGACCCTGAAACCTACATATCACTTAATTTGTGAGTTACACCATTAAATATATATCCTTTTAACTACGTGGAATGGCCAAAATAATTTCACCAATATCTGGTGCCCAACATGGGGCACGAACCCACGACCCTGAGATTAAGAATCTCATGCTCTACCGACTGAGCTAGCCAGGCATGTTCTGGAATGGATGAGGTCTGGCACCCTGAGCAGTCCAGCGAGGACTTGGTCTTAGTTGAGCAATTTGGCTAGGAGGATAGTATGAAGCATGGTTCTGAGTCTGGGGGATAGCTGCCATGAAATACCCTGAAGGCGGGGCTGGCTGATAGGGGTTGATCACCGGGTTAGGCACAGCCCTCACACTTGCCATTCTCTGCATATACTGGTTAATGAGGTGAACCTGGCGCTCTTCTTTGCACTGAGCTAAAGCTACATAGAGTGGCTTCATGGCCACAATTCTGCCATTCATCTCCGTAACTGCTTTAGTGGCTTCTTCAGGGGAAGAGAAACACACAAACCCAAATCCTTTGCTGCGACCCCCTCCATCATAACCTTTGCACTAGTGATTGTACCAAATGGAGAAAATTCTTTCCAGAGACATTCATCATCAATACCATCATCAAGATTTTTCACATAACCCCCTGGTATCTGGTGATCCTATCTTGCTTCATCTGTTCAAATTTGCGCTTAAGTTCCATCTGCTGTTCCACTTTTTTCTGAGCTCGACTAACATAAATCTGTTTTCCGTTGAGCTCCTTGCCATTCATCTCATCCACAGCTTTCTGTGCAGCTTCATGCCTTTCAAAGCTTACAAATCCAAATCCTTTGGATTTTCCACTTTCATCAGTCATTACTTTCACACTTAAGGCAGGCCCAAACTTGCCAAAGAGATCCTTAAGGCACTCATCATCCATGTCTTCTCCAAAGTTCTTGATGTAAACGTTGGTGAATTCCTTTGCCATTGCTCCAAGTTCTGCTTCTCGTTCTTTCCGAGACTTAAATCGTCCAACAAACACTTTACGGTCATTTAGAAGCATCCCATTCATTTTTTCAATAGATCTTTCAGCTGCTTCCTGTGTTTCAAAATGTACAAATCCATAGCCTTTGGAACCATTTTCATCACAAACCACCTTACATGAAAGGATGTTACCAAATGCAGAAAACGTATCATACAGTGCTTTATTATCAATGGATGTGTCCAAATTTTTAATAAATGTTGCCTACTCCTCTTTTGCAAAGTGATGGATCACGCTGAGACCACATGATGGGTACTGGCTTGCCCTTTATCACATCAAAATTCATGGTGTCCAAAGCACACTCCACGTCTCCTGGCTGCTGGAATTGATCCCGAGAGAATGTTGGGCTTCTAAGACATTTCCATTTGGACGTTTGTCTTTTTGGAACAAAAATGGCCTACTGGGCAAAGAACTGCCCTTGCCTTGATGGCTGACAGTACAAATGCAATGCTGTCCTTTTTGGACAAGTGGGACACAAGGAAAGTTACCACTGTACTCTGCCAAGACAGGGTAAGATGGTCTTTCAGAATTCCTGCTTCTGAAAATGGTCTGTCAGATACTCAAGGCCTGTAGCCAATTTGAATGCAGCAACAATGCTGAGAAACATTAGGTGACTGTCCAGGGTGCCAGCTGTCTCTGTCTACTCTTGCAAGATTCACGAAAGTTGCTTGCATCCATCTTCAATTTCGCAGGTACCATTATGTTCCTTCTCAGGTCTTTGATGGGATTGAAGACTAGCAGTTATAGTTACAACTTAGTATACATATAATATCTTAGATAGAACATATTAAGTATTAGATTCAGGTTCTTTAGGATAGGACACCTTTGAATGATCTTTATATCTTGCCATTTACCTATGCTCTATACTTCTCTGGATTTTAGTATGTGTTTCTTGCTTGATATTGTTTGCATAGGTTTTAGTTACATCTTATCTAGGTCATTATCCCTCATTATTCCTGAACAACATTTGATAACCATTCCTTTGTATATAGTCTTGTATTAGTTTAGAACCTTCTTATTAGACAAAAAGGGGGAGATGTAGTGGGTAGCCATTCCAGCTTGGATCTGGAAGTTCCAACCCCCACTGAGACTCTGGCAACTGTCACACCTACAAGGCAGGGCAAGGGGAGGCACCTGGAGACCCGAGAGATGGATGGGCCAGCACTCGCTCTGCGCGCTCTCTCTGTTCCAGCACCCTGAATGTTGGAAGTGGTCCGAGCAGAGCTCCAGAGAACACCGCTGGACTGCGATGCACCTTTTCCAGACCCTGAAACCTACCTATCACTTAATTTGTGACTTACACCATTAAATAAATATCCTTTTAACTACGTGGAATGGCCAAAATAATTTCACCAATAATCACCATGAACAACCTGGATGTGAGTGGGGGTAATGAAGGGCAAGGGTCAAGGGAAAGAGAGCTTAGGGGAGTGGGTGGTCCCAGCTGGATCAAGAACAGAGAAAGAGAACAAGGAATAAGAGACCATGATAAATGAAGACCACATGAGACTAGGAAGAAGCAAAGTACTAGAGAGGTCCACAGAAATCCACAAAGATACCTCCACAATAGACTAGTGACAATGGCCAAGAGACAGCCGAGATTGACCTACTCAGGTGATAGGATGGCCAAACATCCTAATTGTCATGCTAGAAACCTCATCCAATGACTGAGGGAACCCAGATGCAGAGATCCACGACTAGGCCTCAGGTGGAGCTCCAGGAGTCCAACTGTCAAGAAAGAGGAGGGTTTGTATGAGCGAGAATTGTTGAGACCAAGGTTGGAAAAAGCACAGGGACAAATAGCCAAGCGAATGGAAACACATGAACTATGAACCAATAGCTGAGGAGCCCCAACTGGATCAGGCCTTCTGGATAAGTGAGACAGTTGATTACCTTGATCTGTTTGGGAAGAATCCAGGCAGTGGCACTGGGACCTGTCCTCAGTGCATGTGCTGGCTGTTTGGAACCTGGGCTTATACAGGTACACTTGGGTCAGCCTGGGAGAAGGGGACTGGACCTGCCTGGACCGAATCTACCAAGTTGAACTCAATCCTCAGGGGAGTCTTTGCCCTGGAGAAGATGTGGATGGAGGGTGGGCTGGGGGGAAGGCAGGGGGTTAGGACTGGGAAGAACAAGGGAATTTGTGGCTGATATGTAAAATTAAATTAAATTATAAAATAAAATTTAAAAAAAAAAAAAAGAAAAAAAGAGGGCCGGGCGATGGTGGCACACGACTTTAATCCCAGCACTCGGGAGGCAGAGGCAGGCGGATCTCTGTGAGTTCAAGGCCAGCCTGGGCTACCAAGTGAGTTCCAGGAAAGGCGCAAAGCTACGCAGAGAAACCCTGTCTCGAGAAAAAAAAAAAAAAAAAAAAAGAGCTGTTTGGATCTTGCCTCTAATTGTACAGGAAAAACCCATATCTGGAGTTTTTACATTTTATACAGATGCCAACAAAGAACGAAAGGCAGGTTACAAATCAGAAAATTTAAGTAAAGTGGTTCAAAGTCCTTATAATTCACTTCAAAAATCAGAATTGTATGCTATTCCATTGGTTAATGGATTTTTCAGAACCTCTCAACATAGTTACTGACTCTCAGTATGCTGAAATAGTGGTATTACATATTGAGACTGCAGAGTTTATCCCTGATGCTTCAGAATTAACTTCATTATTCATTCAATTACATGATACAATCAGGAAAAGGAGTCATCCTTTATATATAACTCACATCCAATCCCATACTGGTCTGCCAGGCCCTCTAGCACAAGGTAATGATGAGGTTGATAAATTATTGATAGGAAATGTGCTGGAGGCCACAGAATTTCATTTAAAAAAAAACCCATCATGTCAATAGTTAAGGTTTAAATGAGGATTTTTCCATAACCTGGCAACAAGTCAAAGAAATAGTAAAAAAATGTCCTACTTCTTCCTTCTAAAATCAGATGCCATTATCAGCAGGATGTAACCCAAAGGGTACTCAGAGGAATGAAATCTGGCAGATGGATGTGTTTTACTTTGTGGAATTTGGAAAATTGAAATATGTACACCACACCATCGAAACTTATTCAGGATTTCAATGGGCAACTGCTTTGAGTTCTGAAAAAGCTGATTTTTTTAATCACTTATTTGCTAGAAATTATGACAGTCATGGCTATACCTGCACAAATCAAAACTGAGAATGCTGCAGCATATGTCTCTGGTAAAATGAAACAGTTTTTTGCTTATTAAAATATAAAGCATATTACAGGTATAACACATAATCCTACAGGTCAAGCAGTTATAGAAAGATCAAACAGAACTCTACAGGTATGCTAAATAAACATAAAGGGGTAACAAAAAAACAGAAATAAACTACATAATGCTCTACTAACTTTGAATTTTCTCAGTGCCAATGAGAAAAGTACAGCTGCAGAGGGACATTAGATAATAGAAAAAACTATAGAATTAAATCAGCCTATATACTTTAAGAATGTGCTGACCTCAGAGTGGAAACCAGGATATGTGTTACATTGGGGACGAGGTGTTGCTAGAGTTTTCCTGCCTTGCCCACAGTCAGGACAAATCTTTGTCACCCGCCAGTCCCACAGCCGCTCAGACCCAACCAAGTAAACACAGAGACTTATATTGCATACAAACTGTATGGCCATGGCAGACTTCTTGCTAACTGTTCTTTTATCTTAAATTAACCCATTTTTATAAATCTATACCTTGCCATGTGGCTGGTGGCTTACCGGCCTCTTTACATGCTGCTTATCCTGGCGGTTGCTGCAGTGTCTCTCTGCCTCCACCTTCTGCTTCTCAGAATTCTCCTCTCTCCTTGTCCCACCTACTCCCTGCCTGGCCACTGGCCAATTGGTGTTTTATTTATTGACCAATTAGAGCAATTTGACACACAGACCATCCCACAGCACTTCCCCTTTTCTTTTTTTTTTTAAAGGAAGGTTTTAACTTTTACACATCTCCAAAACCAGCTTGGATTATTTGGGAATTTGGGTGTAGCTTCTCTTACTACTTCCTGCTGGAGGGGGCACTGTATCTTATGGGGACACAAAGAAAATTTTAGGATCATGGAATAGTCTGTGAGAATGTATCGTCTGAGCCAGTTGCCTAGAAATGATTTTGGATGTTGGATCATCTGGGCCATGGTGTCATCGGAGACCTTTCAGGTGGTCTTGGCTGGTCAAACCTGATGTATCTTAATCTGGAACAAATCCATAACCTCTGGCTTTCTGTAGAAACAAAAGCAGAGCCTCTTTTCCAAAGCAACATATCCTTATATCCAAATTTTGAGGTCAAGTTACCTTTAAAATACACATTTTGGCATAACTCAACCGCTTTTGCAATCAAATGTTTTTCTTCAGTTACAAATATCAAAGAGAACATAATCCAGATTCTCTGTGTGGTAGCCATCTTTATGTGACTTATTTTTTATATTACCTTTAGCCTATTGCTTTAAACTGCAGCCTTATAAGCCTGAAATGGTGCTGTGACAGCTGGCTCCGCCTACTTCAGCTTCTCAACATGGCGGTGGTACATTTTCTGCCAGCTCTGGGAGCCATCCTGGGTCTATGCTTTTATCCAAGCAGCGTGTAGCCCAGAAACCTCTTTTTTTGTTTTGTACTAGCAAAGGCTAAATCCACCACACAGCTTAATGTGCCATTTGCAGAGGCCTCATTCCCGCTATACTGCAGATCCAGTTCGCATGTTAGGAACCCGCCAGTAACTCAAACCGGCAGGCTGCTGCTCATTTGAGAGAGACAATTAGGAAGCTGTTTTTAGCTCCATTTTAGAATCTTTTCTCAGGTTTTAAGTAGAAACTCTTGCCAACACGTTGGACACCAATTAGCCACTGGACAACAAAGTATCCTCAAATCAACAGGACAAAATGGACAGACAGAACACGAAACAAAGGACTACTGATTCTTGCCAAAACAAGTGTTGTTATGGCTTTATCAAAAGGCATCTTCTGAGGCCAGGACAATATGGCCCCATCCCTGAAGTGGCCTTTGCAATCCGGAAAAGGTACAGTGCCCTTTTCTTCAAAGGCAGCGTTACAGGCAGAGGGCCAATGGCTTCTGTTGTGCAATGGAACAGCAGCTGAAAGCTCACGCCTCTTGATAGTAGAATGGCATTTAATAGAAGGATGTGGAGAAGAAGGGGATGCTGAGTTGAAGCCATATATACACAGCCAAGAAGAATGGACAGCTGAATTCAAAAACTGTCAACAATTTCCAGAATTTAAAATCCTGAATCATGTGATGACACTAGTGGAATTCAGGTGTTTCTGGTACATAGACTGCACTCACCCAATGTGAGGTTGAACTGTTGACCTTGTGTACATCCTACTTCACAAATGAGTCTGTCAGATACACTAAGCCTATAGGCTGAAGATGATGCCCCAATACTGCGGAGAAACCTCAGGTGACTGCCCAGGCAGCTGACTGTTTCTGTCAACTCACAAATTTTTTTGGAAGTTGCTTGTATGCACTTCTTGTTTTTATTTTTGTTAGCTAATATTATTTCCTTCTTGGGTCTCTGAGGGAGTTGAAGTTTAGTTAGTCATGGTTGAAAATTAGTTAGTTATAGTTGAAAATTAATTAGGATAGAAAGTACATTAGATACATCTTGGATTTACCAAAATAGGATAGACAATGGAATTATTTTCTCTGATTTGTCAAATACCTGTTTAGGTATTTATTACTTGTATATATTGTATATAGTTATTGTACTTTTGTATATAGTTTTTCTTTTGTTAGTTATAACCTTTTGCTTTTTTTTCTTTTTATTAAAATAGAAAAGGGGAAATGTGGTGGTATTTTATTTGTACTGAAATGTGATTTTAATTGTATGTTAATAAATAAAGTTGCCTGGGGGTCAGAGCTATTAGAGCCATAGCAAGAGCATGACGGTGGTGGTGTACGCTTATAATCCCAGCACTTGGTAGGCAGAGTTAGGTATATCTCTGTGTGTTCAAGGATACAGCCAGCATTGGAGACACACACCTTTAATCTCAATACCATAGAAGGACCTGGAGGTCTCTACAGACAGGCAATGATGAGGCAGTCATTTGTTTGGGTTTACAACCAATGAGAAGGCAGAACAGAAAGACTATATAAAGACAAACACAGGAAGTAG
Organism: Peromyscus leucopus; assembly: GCF_004664715.2. Lineage (NCBI taxonomy): Eukaryota > Metazoa > Chordata > Mammalia > Rodentia > Cricetidae > Peromyscus > Peromyscus leucopus. Next base: position 132,136,379 of record NC_051083.1, read on the forward strand.
GTCTCTTGTGGAGAGGTCTCTTGGCTGAAGAGGCTAGCTTCAGCTGGAAAGTTAAGGCTCTTAGCTCTGATCTCTTGGCTTTCTTTTTTGCATTGGTTCTGTGTTTCTCATTTGATAAGATGGTTGGTTACATCTACAATGAGGTTTTGCTTTTGTTTCTACAGGAGGAGATAAGCTGTGGGTACCATCAAAATTGATATAGGTTAGATTTGAACAAGAGAGACCTCTTAACTAGAGGAGGTGATAGTTCATCTACCAGCATCAACATCTAATTTAAACTAACTTATACCAGCAACCCATGACTTTTCACTTAATCAGATAAAAACTTGCCAAAAAGGAACATCCTCAAAATTAGTCTTGGGGAAAGGTTTTTGTTTTTGTCTTTAAGGAGAATGAAGGCTAAGGAATCTGAAGAACACTGGACAAATGAGACAACTGAAGAAAAAGGACAAATCATCTATCCCAGGAAACAGAGTAAAATGGCCTATGGGTATATCATCTATAAAATTTAATAAGTCTTCCTAAATGTTTGTTTCTGCTCTTCTCTAAAGAAAATTAACACTTTTGGTCTTCTTGTAGTCCCAGTTCAATTAAAATTTAAAGCTGACTTTGGAGTTGGACAATGACTCTCTCCTTCTTTAAACTCAAGCATGTTGATAAAAGGAAAATGCAAACTCCCTGTATCATGCCAGAAGAAAGAGCCATCTTCTGCTATGGGACAGGAGAAAAACCATATTAATTAAGGGACTATTCTGTTACTAATCTCAATTTTTTATTCTATTCTGATTCTTTAAAAAAAGACAATTACTAGTTTTAAATACTTTACGTTGGATTGGATTTTTATATTGTATATCAATTATATATATATACATATATATACATATAGTTAGAAAATGTCATACATATATTTCTAATCTTGTTCAAGGTATTGTACTTATACAGTTCATTTAACAATGTAATGCAATTTGCTGATTCTTGAATGTTATTATTACAATATAAAGAAATGATAGTAGTTAGGCATTATAATAGAACTTGTAGTCATATTAGGTATGTTTTCAAGATTGAGCAGATATATTTTAGATAGACAGGTCATATTCAAACTCTTCAAAGATCTACAGAATATGGCATTTAAAATGTTTTAAGAACTTAGAAAAATTTTCTTTTTTGTTATGACTATGAGACACGTCGTCTCCTGGCCGTACCAATCTACTTCAGAGAAAATTTGGGCATTGAAGAAACTGCATATGGGATTAACTTTCATTGTGGCAAAAGTTAGTCACTGGACAACAAAGTATCCTCAAATCAACTGCTTACAAAAGGACAGACAGGACATGAAACAAAGGACTACTGATTCTTGCCAAAACAAATGTGGTTGTGGCTTTATCAAAAGGCATCTTCTGAGGCCAGGAAAATATGTCGCCATGCATAAAGTGGCCTTTTCAATCTGGAAAAGGTACAGTGACCTTTTCTTTGAAGGCAGCTGAACAGGCAGTGGGCCAATGGCTTTTGATATGCAATGGAACAGCAGCTGAAACAGTTATTCTTGAAGAGTAACTAAGCTCACACCTCTCAATGATAGACTGGCATTTAATAGCAGAAACAAACATTTAGGAAGACTTATTAAATTTTATAGATGATATACCCATAGGCCATTTTACTCTGTTTCCTGGGATAGATGATTTGTCCTTTTTCTTCAGTTGTCTCATTTGTCCAGTGTTCTTCAGATTCCTTAGCCTTCATTCTCATTAAAGACAAAAGCAAAAACCTTTCCCCAAGACTAATTTTGAGGATGTTCCTTTTTGGCAAGTTTTTATCTGATTAAGTGAAAAGTCATGGGTTGCTGGTATAAGTTAGTTTAAATTGGATGTTGATGCTGGTAGATGAACTATCACCTCCTCTAATTAAGAGGTCTCTCTTGTTCAAATCTAACCTATATCAATTTTGATGGTACCCACAGCTTATCTCCTCCTGTAGAAACAAAATTAACACTTTTGGTCTTCTTGTAGTCCTAGTTCAATTAAAATTTAAAGCTGACTTTGGAGTTGGACAATGACTCTCTCCTTCTTTAAACTCAAGCATGTTGATAAAAGGAAAATGCAAACTCCCTGTATCATGCCAGAAGAAAGAGCCATCTTCTGCTATGGGACAGGAGAAAAACCATATTAATTAAGGGACTATTCTGTTACTAATCTCAATTTTTTATTCTATTCTGATTCTTTAAAAAAAGACAATTACTAGTTTTAAATACTTTACGTTGGATTGGATTTTTATATTGTATATCAATTATATATATATATACATATAGTTAGAAAATGTCATACATATATTCTAATCTGTTCAAGGTATTGTACTTATAGTTATTTAACATGTAATTTGCTGATTCTTGAATGTTATTATTAAATATAAAAAATGATAGTAGTTAGGCATTATAATAGATTTAATAGTCAGATGTGGAGAAGTACGGGATGCCATGATGAAGTCACACACAAACACACACACACACACACACACACACACACACACACACACACCACACATACACATACACACATACACAGCCAAGAAAAATGGACAGCTGAATTAAAAAAAATCAACAGTTTCCAGAATTTAAAATCCTGAATCATGACATGACACTAGTAGAATTCAGGTGTTTCTGGTACATGGACTGCACTCACCAAATGTGAGGTCAAACTGTTGACCTTCTGTACACCCTACTTCACAAATAAGTCTGTCAGATACACTAAGCCTATAGTGAGATGATAGCTGTGAAAGACTTGATGCTGCTGTCATTTTTTTTTTTTTTTTATTTTTTTTTTTTTTTTTTTTTTTTTTTTTTTTTTTTTTTTTTTTTTTTTTTGTTAATATGTCAGTTTTTTTTTATTTTTTTTTTTTTTGTCTATGATAGACATTGTTTAGGTATTTATTGCTTGTATATATGGTATATAGTTGTTGTACTTTTGTATATAGTTTTTCTTATATTAGTTACAACTTTCCTTTTTTTCTTTTTATTAAAATAGAAAAGGAGAAATATGGTGATATTTTATTTGTACTGAAATGTCATTTTATTTGCATGTTAATAAATAAAGTTGCCTGGGGTCAGAGCTAATAGCAAGCCATAGCAGAAGCTGGGTGGTGGTTGTGCATGCCTTTAATCCCAGCTCTTGGGAGGCAGAGCTAGGCAGATCTCTGTGTGTTCAAGGATACAGCCAGCCTAGAGACACACGCCATTAATCTCAATACCAATCATAGAAGACCTGGAGTTCTGTACAGACAGGCAGTCATGTGGTTGGGTTTACAACCAGTGAGAAGGCAGAATAGAAAGTCTATAAAAAAAAAGACAGACAGGAAGTAGCTCTCTTGGCTGAAGAGGACAGCAGCAGCAGTGAAGGGTAAGGTTTTAGCTCTTAGCTCTGACCTCTTGGGCTTTTATCTCTGCATTGGCTCTGTGTTTCTTATTTAACAAGACAGTTACTTCTACATGGCTCTCAGCTTACCTTTGCTTTACATCTTGCTTCTCAAGGCAGCAGCTGGCTGTGTCTCCTCTGTTCTGCCTTTCCTTTCTTTTACTGTCTGTTTTTTGGATTTTCTGTCTGCCTTTAAGCTGCCTTGCCATTGGCTTTATTTAACATCCAATAAGAGCAACACATTTTCATAGCATACAGAAAGACATTCCCCCATCAGGTGTAATTTACTTTTCTATGAGGGTTACGAAGTAGGTGGTAAAGGAACTGTAGTTGTGTATCATTGCATGTTCAGCTTTATGGGAGGTACTGAAGAGGACATCATGAAATATTTGCTTATTCTGAATATTTGAATCTTACTATGTAGCACAATCTCATATTCAGTGTGATTTGGTGTAATAAAAAGCTGAATTGCCAATAGCTAGGCAGGTGGTACAGGCAGAATTTCTGGAGAATGAAAGGGGAGATGAATCTAGGTGGGAGAGAGAGACATGAAACAAGTTGGACACAGAATGTAACAGAGGTAAAAGACACGTGGTAGAATGTAGATTAATAAACATATGGGTTAATTTAAGTTATAAGAGCTAGTTAAAAACAAGCCTAAGCTAAAGTCCAAGCTTTCATAGTTAGTAAGAAGTCTCTACGTTGTTATTTGGGAGCTGGCTGGGCAGGACAGAGTAAGACTTGTTGCCCTCTTCTGTTTCAATGAGATCAAAATAAACAATGCTCCTTCAAGGCCAGAAGAACCTCCAAGAATTGACCAATATTATATAAACCAAAGTAAAAGCTGAAAAGATTTGAGAGCTTCAAGCATTCTCTGTTCACCCTTCATAAAATTGCCAATGTCCAAGTTGGATTTGGTCTAGTAATCCTTCCTCCAATCTCCCTGTCAGTCACACATGGTCCTTGTAGAGCTTGCCAAACTCCTGCTCTGTCTTGGTCTTCATCGAGTTATTTCTCAGATCTAAAAAACAATATGCATGTCCTTTGAAATTCAGCTCATTGTACAAGTTCAAATAGCCTCTCTGAAGATGGCACTAGGATGGGAAGGTAAGGCTGAAGTCCTAGAGTAAGTGGCAAAACAGCATCTCATTAAGATGATAAGAGCTTATTAAAGTAGCTCAGACTCTACCAAAGGTATCAGAAATGTATGATTATGGGCTGGAGAGATGGCTCAGAGGTTAAGAGCACTGACTGCTCTTCCAGAGGTCCTGAGTTCAATTCCCAGCAACCACATGGTGGCTCACAACCATCTGTAACGAGATCTGGTGCCCTCTTCTGGCCTGCAGACATACATGCTGTATACATAATAAATGAATAAATAAATCTTTAAAAAAAAAAGAAATGTATGATTATTTTAATACAAAATAAGAGTATTCATATAATATGAATATACCAATTGTGAACATATATTAATTAATAAAATGTTAGTACTACCTACTAAATATCTGGTTTTTTATGATTTTATTTTTATTTTTTGAAATGATAATATAATTATATCATTTCTTTCTTCCCTTTCCTTCCTCCAAACCCTCCCACATACCTCCCTCTTTCTCACTCTCCTTCAAATTCATGGTTTCCGTTACTTAAATTGTTACACACACACACACACACACACACACACACACACACACACACACTTCCAAATATATAAATACAAACTGCTCATATGTTTATTGCCAGATGACAATATTGAAGGTTTCAATACTAAGACATAGCAACATTGTGTACTCCAGGATACAATGATCCTTGATGGGTTGAGCATCTCTGATGTTATTGGCAGAAATATAAACTCAGAATTCCACCATAATGAAACTTCAAACACAATTTAAAAAACCCTTTACAAAATAAATAACCACTACACACACATAAATTGAAGCTCCAGAAAATACCATACTTTGGTTCTAACTCTCACTCAAAAGGAAAAGACAGACGAGAACAAAGAGGAAAAGTTATGTTTTTCTAAGACCCAAAATCATAGGCAGATCCAAAAGAAACTCATTGTGGTTTGGAAGTGACTGCCTCAAAATTTTTAGACTTACTAAAACTAAAGATTAAAAAAATTGTCCCAAATTACATGTATTTAAGGACCTAGCTATTACTTGTTAATGTAATGTGCAACCCAAGGCATGGGGTTGAATCACAGAACTAAACAATAAAAATTGTTAGATAATTAACAAAATCTGAATGAAATCTATGTCTTAGTCAATATTCTATTGCTGTGAAGAGACACCAACTCTTATAAAAGAAACTATTTAATTGGGGGTTTGTGTGGTATTGTGTTCCCAAAAATATTGTGCACTCTAATAAACTTATCTGGGGTCAGAGAACAGAACAGCCACAATATTAAACATAGAGGTTAGACAGTGGTAGCACATGCCTTTAATCCTAGCATTCAAGAGGCACAGTTCCACCTGGATCTCTATAAGTTCAAGGCCACACTAGAAACAGCCAAGCATGGTGACTCAAGCCTTTATACCCAGGAATTAATGTCAGGAGGCAAAAAGGTATTTAAGGTGTGAGGATAAGAAACTATAGCCTGGTTAATCTTTTAGGCTTTAGAGCAGCAGTTCAGCTGAGATCTATTTGGATAAGGGCACAGAAGCTTCCAGTCTGAGGAAATAGGATCAGCTGAAGAATTGGTGAGGTGAGGAAGCTATGGATTGTTCTACTTCTCTGATCTTTCAGGATTCACCCCAATACCAAGCCATGTGTTTGTTTTTATTAATAAGACCCTTTAAGATTCCTGCTACAGGCTTGCTTCGAATTTCACAGTGTAGTCCATTATCAGCATGGCAGAGAGCATGGCAGCATACAGGCAGACATGGTGCTGGAGAAGCAGCTGAGAGCTACATCCTGATCCACAGGTAGAGGTGGGGGAGAGAGAGAGAGAGAGAGAGAGAGAGAGAGAGAGAGAGAGAGAGAGAGAGAGACTGACTGGCTCTGGGCTTGGTATGGGCTTTTGAAACCCCAAATCCCACCTCCAGTTTAATACTTCTTTCTATAAGGCCCAATCTTCAAACTTCCTCATACGTCTCAAATAATGCCACTCCCTGGTGACTAAGCATTCATAATATGAGCCTGTGGGGGCCAGACTTATTCAAACCACCACAGTTTATTTTATTGCTTTTTCAAGACAAGGTTTCTCTGTGTAGCTTTGCACCTTTCCTGAAACTTACTCTGTATCCCAGGCTGGCCTTGAACTCCTGGCTCTGCCTCTTGAGTGCTGGGTTAAAAGGCATGTGCCACCACCACCTGGCTCCACCACAGTTTATAAAATTATTAATTGTATCAAATGTTAATTTCCTGATTTTGATACTTATACTAGAGTTATATAAGACCTTAATTTTTGAGACAGGTATTGTGTACATTCTTATAATCCTATGGTAGTTTGAAAGCAAATGGCCCCCAATGGTAGTGTCACTATTAGGAGGTGTGGCCTTGTTGGAGTGTGTGACTGTGGGAGTGGGCTTTGAGGTCTCTTTTTCTCAAGCTTCCCTCAGTGTGATAGTCAATCAACTTCCTGCGGCCTTCTCTTCAAGATGTAGAACTCTCAGCTCCAGTACCACATCTGACTCCATGCCTCCATGCCCCTGTCATGATGATAATGGACTGAACCTCTGAAACTGTAAGCAAGCCACCCCAATTAAATGTTATTTTTTAAGAACTGCCATGGTCATGGTGTCTTTTCACAGCAATAAGAACCCAAACTAAGACAGATCTCAAGCCTTAGGAGGACAGAACTAGAGGATTGTAAGTTCAAGGACAACGTGAATCACAAAGCAAGACACACACACACACACACACACACACACACACACACACACACACACAAAGACACACACACACACACACACACACAAACACAAACACACACACACACACACACACACCACAAAAATATATACATTTGAGGGAGCTGAATGAAGGGCCTCCGAGACCTCTTGGCAATATTTTGTGGATAATTCAAAATCTGTAATTATTTGAAAATCAGAAAATGTATGAAAAAATATGTAAAACACAAAAAAATTAAGTTGCATTGCATTTTTACTATAAAACTTTATGCAAGTACAAAAACATTTAAGGCTTTCTTAAAGCAATATTGTGCTAAGGAAGAAATTTTTATAATGGTACATTTTCATACTATAAGTAATATTGTGGCTCACATATATTCCATCATATATATGTAAGTATAAATTATATGTTCTATATGATCTCAAATTTTTATAATCTATGCAGAGATATTTTTAAAGTGTAAAACAAATAAGAAATCAGGTAGTATTAGAAATTTTGGGTTCTTCATACTAGCATATGCTTATTGTAAAAATAATAAGTTGGTCCAGAGAAACTAGGTAACAAGGAGGACCCTAAGAGGGACATGAATGAATTGCCCTAAGAGGGGGAAATAGATAAGATATCCTGGGTAAACTGGTAGGGAGTGAAGAGAGGAAGGGAAGGGGATGAGAACATGAGGGAACTGGATGATCCAGTTGGGGGAGGGATGGAGAGGGAGAGCAATGTAAGAGATATCTTGATAGAGGGAGCCATTATGGTGTTAGGGAGAAACCTAGTGCTGGAAAAATTCCAGGAACCCACAAGGATGACCCAGCAATAGAGAGGGAGAGGGTGGAGAGGGTCCCTGAACTGGCCTTTCCCTATAATCAGATTGGTGACTACCCTAATTTGTCAGGACAAATCTCTATCACCCATTGGTCCTACAGTTGCTCAGACCAAGTAAATACATGGAGGCTTATATTAATTAAAACTGCTTGGCCATTAGCTCAGGTTTACTTCTAACTAGCTCTTATACTTAAACTCAGCCCATTTCTGTTCATCTATATGTTGCCACATGTTCCTATGTGCCATTACATGCTACTCCCTAAATGGTGGGCTGGTGTCTCCTGACTCAACCTTCCTCTTCCCACAATTCTCCTTGTCTGCTTATCCCACCTATACTTCCTGCCAGGCTACTGGCCAATCAGCGTTTTATTAAACAAGTGTACAAAAGCATTATCCCATAGCAGGTAATTGTTCTCAGAATCCACATGGTGGCTCACAACCATCTATAACTGCAGTTCTAGGTGACCCAATGCCCTCTTCAGTCTTCCATGGCTCCAGGTATGCATTTAATGCAAATGCATACATGCAGACAAACACTCATACATGTAAAATAAAAGGATGTCTAGAAATGGATTAAATGCATTTCACCTTGGTGACAACAGTGAGACTTTAGGGATAAGAGTTAAATTTTATTATTTAAAAGTAATAGGTTTGGGTATCAAGTTTACAAATGGTAGACATGTGATGGTTAATCTTGATTGACGATTTAGTTAGATTTTAATCTTCATAGAAATACACCTTTGAGTGTGGCTATAAGGATGTTTCCATAAAGCTTTAATTAAGGATGACATGCACTAAACATGGATGGCACCATCTCATGAGCTGGGTGTCAAAAGTGGATAAAGGAAGAAAATAAGCAAAACACCATCAGTCATTTCTCAGCTTCCTGACTGTGGATAAAATGTGACCAGGTGCCTCACATTACTTCCCCTGTGACTTCCACAGCATAATTAACTGTACCCTTGAACTATAAAACAAACCCTCCCTTAAGTTGCTCATTTTCAGTATTTGGTCACAGCAACAAGAAAGTGAACTAATGTATTTTCCTTTATTGCACTCATTTACAATTTCTGTACTTTCTATGGTAGTTTTGATAGTTATTTCCAACTTTATGTCCACTGGTGGTATATTAGCAATATGAAAGTAATTTTAATTGCATTTTTTTATCTTTTATGGTTTGATGCTGTTACAACAGTTTGTTTTCTCCTTGCCAAGTGGCACAGGGAATTGGGCCTTCAAAAACATGTTCTCAATAAGATTTCCACCCTAATCAAAAAAAAAAAGATAGAAAATAAGAGGCATAAATTGCCACCAAAAAAACCCTCAAAAACAATGAAAAAGCAAGGCAACATGACTCCTCCAGGACACACAATTCCTCAAATACTGAAATACTTTCAAAATGGATAAAATACTAGATAAAAATTCCAACACATTCTTAGTCAAAATGATCAAAAAACCTGAAAAAGTTAGCAATATGGAAGGAAATTTCAGTGAGTAAATTGAGATTTTGTGAAAAACAAAGCAAAAGGTAATTCTGAATATGAAAACCTAATGAGTCAAATTTAAAACATACTGGAAATGAGTAATACACTCCACCAAGCAGAAGAAAAAATATTATGGATGGAGACAAGGTTGATGAGATACAATATTAAAACATTAATAAGGAAAGCAAAATAAATGAGCATAACTCTAGTCCAACTCCAAGCATCTATATGACAGAAGAAAGATCTGAAACAAGTACTAAATAATCTATTTGATAATACTATAGCAAAAAACTTCCCTAATCTAGAGAAAAATAGCCATCAAAGATGAGGCATTTATAACCTCAAATACTTATGAACAGAGAAGAACCTTTCCATGGCATATTATAGTCCAAATGCCAAAAAATAAAGAGAAATGTTATTAAATGCTAAAAGGTATAGTTGCCCTCCAAAATTTGATGAAAACCACATTACTGAAGACATTACATACTTGAGTCATAGGACATGGGAAAATAATGCTGGTACTGACCTGAAAGCTTCAGTCCTACTGGATAGCTTTCATAGTGCTAAGGTGTCATATAGATTGCCAGAGGAGAAAAGTAACCATCAATCTTACCTATCTGTGAACTCTGAGAACTAAAATAATGACTGCCAATAGGTACAATAGTGGCATACACATCAGGGGAGTAACCAACTACTTTTTTATTGGCCTTAAGGCCCACTCCACTAGTCCCATATATTGCACCAATATTTGAGGCAAGAACCTGTGTGGAGACAGATAATAGGCCATATGGGAGAAACTATTATTATAATGCTAAATAGACATATATTATTAAACCAACTCCTAACAATTCATTACAGATATAAATTAGTAAGTCTTTCAAACCTAATCAGATAAGCTTCTATTTACAGTAGATGGCAATTAATGACAACTGGTCAAGGTGCATCAGCATGAAATGGAATATTAATATCATATCCTCTCCTCCTGAGATTGGGGATCATTGTGGAAGAGGGGATGGATATATTGTAAGGTAGTAGGTGACTAAAACTATGTGGGATGACTCATCCCTAACAGGCTTGAGGGCCAGCCAGCCCAAACAAGTAAAAAAAAAAAAAAACTTTCTGAGAGCCAACCTGGGCCTGACTGAGGGCCTTAGCAACAGCAGCTGAAACATGATCTGGAGATGACCTGGACCAATGAGAGGCAGCCATGTCACACCAGCAGATGCATATTCATCAGACCTTCCCCCAGGGTGGGGTGGAGGGTATATAAGGCTTTCTTCTTCCTGAATAAACTGAGCTTGTTGTTTCAACATTCTCCCAGAGTCTGTGTCATTGACTCTGCACTTACTTGGCCCCCTCTCTGAAAGGGAACAACAGCACAAGACCCTGTTACTTCAGTATTTTGGGGACACAGCAAGACAGTTGCACACATGTACTTACAGTGGTTACTGTAACACCATGCACAAAACCTGTGAAAGCTTAAGCCAGTCCAAATCTCAGCACAGAGAAGGAATATGGGTATTAAGTCTAATTACCAGCTGAAGAGCTACTGATAATTGATAACTACTGGGAGAGGTAAAACTGGTTTTCTTTAGAAGTATATACCATGGTAGACTGACCAGGCTCTGGTGGAAGGCCACAGATCCAATATTAATTAGACTTAATGGTTCTAGGGAGCTAGCAAAGTCCTGAGTGATGTATATTGTTTGGCATGGGTACTCCAAGTCAAAGATTCCAATGCCTCAGACCCACAGAAGTGGGAAAGTCTTCCCTGGGTGAGGCTCAGAGGAACAACAAAGTCACCCTTGGTCTGAGTGCAAATGTTGACAATTTATGCAGAAAATGTCTACCAGAGCTTTCTCTTCCTAGATGTTTATAATCTGAAGATTACTCCCCTATGCAGATGGCTCCTGAGATTATCTAAATCTGCCTCCTTGTTCATTTGTATATAATAACCCTACTTTCTTATTTACCTGTATATAATAACCCCACCTCCTTGTTCAGCTGTATGCAATAACACCACCTCCATGTTCAACTGTATATAATGAGCATGCTGAACTTACCAGGTACTGTACCTTTTTCATCTGAGAGACCAGACCATTTGATCACAGTTTTTCTGTGTCTGTGTGCCTGTGCTTCTGTCTGTCATTTCTTAATTCCCTCATCACCCCTAGTCAGGTTTCAAGGAGCCAAGATGTTCAAGGACATAGACAATGGGTGTTAACAAGAGCACAAAAAGTTGGGTGGGTCTAGAAGGACAGTAGATCCAGGAGGAGTTGGGTGTGAATAAAAAAAAAAAGTCTCCTAGCAAATAAAAGCTCAATCCCATACAGATCCTGCCAAATTCTACCAACATTTAAAGAAGAGATAACACTAATGGTTCCGTAAAATAGAAAAAGTAAGGACCATTACCATATTCATTCTGTAAATCCAGTATTACCCAGATAGCAAAACCAGATAAAAGATACAACCAAGAAGAAAATTATAAATCAGCCTCCTAGATGAAGATAAAGTAAAAAAAAAAAATCAATAAAATTCTTGAAAATAAAATTCAAGAACAAATTAAGTAGTTCATACATTGTGACCAAGTTGGTTTCAGTTCAGAGATAAAAGGTTAGTTTAACATACTCAAATCAGTAAGTGTAATTTAGCAAATAAATAAGACTTAAGGGAATAAATAATATGATAATCTAGATATAATCACAAGAGACCTTCTGGTAAGATCAAACTTCCTTCATAATAAAAGCCTTAAAGAAACTAGGAACAAAAGGAATATATCTCAACATAATAAAAGCTATATACAATAAACTTATATGCAACATTATGCTAAGTGAGGAAAAACAGAGAACTTCCTCTAAAATCTGAAATGAGCAAGAGGGCTTCCTCTCTCCACTCTTATTCAATGTAGTGCTTGAAGTCTTAGATAGAACAATAAGAGAAAGAAATAAAATGGAGACAAATAAAAAAAGACAGAAAAGTATCCTTATTTGCTGATGACATGAGATTATACATAAAAAGCTCCACCAAAAACCAAAAGTCTTCAACCTGATGAAAGTTTTCAGCAAAATATCAGGATATAAAGTGACCATACTAAAATCATTAGATTTTTTATACACCAAGAGCAAACTTGCCAAAAAGGAAATCAGGGGAAAAGCCCATTCACAATAGTTTCAAAAGCTAAAAAGCCTAGCAATAACCACAACCAAAGAAAAAGAACAGTACAATTAAAACTTTGACACTGAAGGAAGAAATTGTGATATTAAAGTTGGAAAGGCCTCCAAGCACATGGATTGACAGAACTAATATTGCTGTGATGAAATACTATGACCAAAACAACTCAGGGAGGACAAGGTTTATTCAGCTTCATTAAAGGAAGTCAGGACAGGAACTCAAGCAGGGCAGGAACCTAGAGGCAGGCGCCGAAGAAGAAGTCATGAAGGGGTGTTGCTTACTGGCCTGCTCCTAGTGGCCTGCTCAACCTCCTTTCTTATAGAATCCAGGAGCACCAGCCCAGGGATGGGACCACCCAGAATGGACTGGGCCCTCCCCCATCAATCATTAAGAAAATTCCTTTCTGCCTTGCCTGCAGCCTGGCATTATGAATGTATTATCTTAATTGAGGTTCCTTCCTCTTAGATGATTTTAGTTTGTGTCAAGATGACATAAAATTAGCCAGCACAACTGATTCTTTCTCAACTTGACACACAAACGCATTTCCTTTCTCATTTGTCCTCAAGATCTCATGCTAAAAATATTAATAACTAGATGGGCAGTGGTACAAGCTTTTAATCCCAGCACTGGGAGGGGACAGAAACAGGCAGAACTCACTGAGTTGGAGGTAAGCCTGATCTACAGAGCAAGTTTCAGGCCAGGGCTACACAAAGAAATTCCTTCTTGGAAATATATATATATATATATATATTTGTAAAGATATATATATATATATATATTTGTAAAGATATATATATCACATATGTATATATATATATCACAGTCTTTACAAATTAAAAGTTCAGTCTCTTTAAAATAGTCAATCCAAAGTCTTTTAAAATTCAGTCTCCTCAACTGTGAGCTTCCATAAAATCAAAAATAAATTAAATACTTTCTTACTTCAAAAGAAAAGAACCAGGGCACAATCACGATCAAATCAAAGCAAAACCAAACTTCAAAAGTTAAATAACTGAACTTCCAATATCTAGGATTCACTCCCAATCTCCTGGGCTCCTCCAAAGGGCTTAGGTAATTTTTATGGCTCTGTCTGCCCTCTATAGCACACACACCTTGTCTCCTAACCACGGGCAGGCTCTCCAGCTTGTATTCTCAACTCCCACTGACTCCACTCCACTGCTGCTGTTCTTGGTGGTCATCCTGTGGTACTGGAATCTCCAAAATACTGGATGTTCTGCTGCAACTGGGCTACATTTTCACCAGTATCCTCTCCTGAGATCTTCTTGCACCTCATGGTGCCAAGCCTTAACTTCTCTGCATGACTCCTTCAGTCCTAGGCCTTCGTCTGCCTTTGAGGCTGCACCATCACCAATGGTCTTTCCTGGCCTCAGCTTAGCACTTCATGTCTTGAAGTGCCCTTGGTCCCTTCATATCATCAAAATCGCTACCACCTGCATGACTCTTACACTACCAAGTCCAGCTGCTAGCACAAGGTACAAGCTTGGCAACTTCTGGAACACAACTTCTCTGTGATCTCAGGAAACACTTTCTAAAAGATTTCACCCAGTGATGCTGGTCTCTGCTTAATCACCATTAATTTCTTAGCTCTAACCAACCAGCATCAATTGTCCCAGTAAAACAAATGTTTTACTTTAGTGGTTCTGGTATTTTGTTAATTACAGCTGATTCTTCAGCCCCAGCTGACCAGGCACCACAGATTTTTGACACAAATGGCCCAATAGGGTCTTTGCTTCCCTCTGAAACTTCTCAAGCCAGGCCTTCAACTTCTGCTCTGCTCTCAACATTCTTATCTTCCAAGATCCTACAGAACTCAGCTCACTGAGTTCTCAATACCCAATGGCTTTTCTACCACAAAGTTCCAAAGTCCTTTCATAATCCTCCCCCAAAAACATGGTCAGATCTGTCACAGTAATATCCCAGTATTCTGGTACCATCCAACCCATGCCTTAGGGTTACTACTGCTGGAATGAAACACCATGACCAAAGCAACTTGGGGAGGCAAGGGTTTATATGGATTACTCTTCACACAGTATCACTCATCAAAGGTCAGCATTGAGTATCCCAGCAAAGCAAAGGTTTTACTTTAATAGTTCTGGTATCTTATTAATTAGTATGATTCTTCAGCACCAGCTTATGTCAAATTGACATAAAACTATTCAGCACATTGCAAATATATATATAGCTGGAGCACCTTTCTTCCCCTGTTCTCAGAAGGTAGAACTTGAAATATTGTAGCATAATCTTTTTGCACACTGTGAAGATATGCTGCTTTCATTGGTTTAATAAAGAACTGAAAGTCCAATAACTACACAGGAAGAGGTTAGATGGTACTTGCAGATAGGGAGAGAGCTCTGGGGTGGAAGATATAAAAGTGATCAACAGATTCAATATAATTTCCATCAAATTCCCAATGACAGGGCAACAAGATGATTCATCAGGGAAAGGCACTTGCTATCAAGCCTGATAACCTGGGGATGACCTCAAATCTCCAGGACCCACATGGTAGAAAGAACCAACTCCCACAAGTAGTCTTCTACCCTCTACACTCACTCCATGGCATGCTCTCCACATTCCATTCCCAATACACAAAATAAATAGATGTTAACTTAATTTTAAAATTCCAAAGATAATTTTCATAGAACTGAATGATAATCTTAAAATACAAAAGACTCCAAATATATAAACCAATCTTCAACAGACAGAACAATGCTGGAGGTATCACAGTACTTGATCTCAAACTGTATTACAGAATCATAGTAACAAAAACAGCATGGTACTGGTACAAAAAAAAACTGGTACCAACAAAGTGGAGGAATAAAGAACATAGGTATAATCCCATACACCTATAGCAACCTTGAAGAGACAAAAGTCTCAAAAACCTTCAATGAAGTAAAGATAGTCTCTTTATCAAATAGTGCTAAGAAAACTGCATTTCCACATGTTGAATAATGGAATTGGATCCATACCACTCATTGCACACAAAAAATCAATTCAAAATGGATCAACAATCACAATATAAATCCTGAAACATTGAAAGTATCAAATCCTAGCCACTACAGTAAAAGGGAACAGTATTGGAACTTTTATATTGTAAGAGGAAAGAAAACAGGAAACATACTTTGAGATTTAGACATAGTCAATGGCTTTCTGAGCAGACTCCAACAGCATAGGAAAAAATCCCAAGAATTGACAAATAGGATTCCATTAATTTTTCATCTATTTATTGTGTGTATATGTGTATGTATATACATATGTGTGTGTTATTAAACTATAAAAAGGAATCATGAGGGGGAAGGGTTTTAAATGGAGATTGGAAACAGAGAGATAATGGAATACACAGACTAACTGTGGGAAGACAGAGAACCAGCAGGAGAGGGCTGCAGATGAGGAAAGTGTAGGTGGGGGGAACAAAAGTGTAGGTGGAAAGTGTAGGTGGGGGTGGGGGAGGGGGGGGGCGAGAGTGGGAGAACAGGGGAATCTGTGGCTATTATGTTGGACTAAATGATGTTGTAAAATAAATTTACTAAAAAAAAAATTAAAAAATTAAAAAAAAAAAAGCCTGGTTTTGGCCACACTAAGAAGAAAGGTTAAAGTTAACTTCTTCACAAACAGTACTAAAATCAGTTTTATAATGTCATCTTCATACATGTGTCACTCACTATACTTTAACCTTCCTTCTTAGTGTGGCCATTGACAGATGAAACATGTAAGGAAGTGGAAAGGGGACAACACTTATCACTACAGTCATGATAGTATGAGGAAGGACAAATGTAGCTTTAATTTTCCTGCCTTGCTCACAGTCAGGACAAATCTCTGTCACCCGCCAATCCCACAGCCGCTCAGACCCAACCAAGTAAACACAGAGACTTATATAGCTTACAAACTGTATGGCCGTGGCAGGCTTCTTGCTAACTTTTCTTATATCTTAAAGTAACCCATTTCTAGAAATCTATACCTTGCCACATGGCTGGTGGCATACCGGCATCTTCACATGCTGCTGGTCATGGCGGCGGCTGCAGCCAGTCCTTCTGCCTTTCTGTCCTTTTATTTCTCCTCTCTGTTAGTCCCGCCTATCCTTCCTGCCTAGCCACAGCCGATCAGGTTTTATTTATTAACCAATCAGAACAACTTGACATACAGACCATCCCCCAGCACAGCCAAGTGCAGACCATCTCAAACACCTGCACTCAGGCCCATGGTCCTAATCATCCTCTATACGGACCTGCTGGGTAACGCCACAAGGAACCCAAGAAGGGCTCCCACAGGACATACAGAACATCCCACAGCACTTCCCCTTTTCTTTTTTTTAAAAAGGAAGGTTTTAACTTTTACACATCTCCAAAGCCAGCTAGGTATATTTGGGAATTTGGGCATAGCTTCTCTCAACTACTTCCTGCTGGAGGGGGCGCTGTATCTTATGGGGATGCAAAGAAAATTTTAGGATCATGGAGTAGTCCGTGAGACTGTATCGTCTGAGCCAGTTGCCTTGAAACGATTCTGGATGTTGGATCATCTGGGCCATGGTGTCATCAGAGACCTTCAGGGGGTCTTGGCTGGTCAAACCTGATGTATCTTAATCTGGAACAAATCCATAGCCTCTGGCTTTCTGTAGAGACAAAAGCAGAACCTCTTTCCAAAGTAACACATCCTTATATCCAAATTTTAAAGTCAAGATATCTTTAATATATACATATTGGTTTAACTCAACATCTTTTACGATCAAATGTTTTTCTGCAGTTAAAAATCCCAAAGACAATATAATCCAAACTCTCTGTGTGATATCCATCTTTACATGGCTTATTTTTTATATTACTTTTACTTTCTCTTTAAAGACTTTATTTTTTTAAACTTTCTATTTCTTTATATAACTGTCTATGTTCCTTTTCCTCTCTCTTCCAAGCCTATGTACATTTTTACACACATTGTAAAGCATTTAAAGTCTTGTTCCATCTGAATCTGTCTTATTGCAAACTTATTGCTTTAAACTGTAGCCTTCTAAGCCTGAAACAGCTCTGTGGCTGCTGGCTCCGCCCCCTTCAGCTTCCCAACATGGCAGTGGTACATTTACCGCCAGCTCTGGGAGCTATCATGAATCTATGCTTTTATCCAAGCAGCGTGTAGCCCAGAAACCTTTTTTGTTTTGTAACTAGCAAAGGCTAAATCCACCACGCAGCTTAATGTGCCACTTGCAGAGGCCTCATTCCCGCCATACTGCAGGTCGAGCGCACACACTAGGAACCCGCCAGTAACTCAAACCGGCAGCTGCCGCTCATTTGAGAGAGAGAATTAGGAACTGTGGGTCGTTTACCAATGTCACTGTTCCTGGAGAACTTACCAACATCACCGCTCCGTGTGTTGAGTTCTGAATCCTCTTTACCACCACGCGAGGATTCTTCTCAGATCACACTTTATTGGAGCACCTCTTGGTTAAGGGACTTTGTCTTTAGTATTTTTTTTTCATAACACCAGCCTTTATCCCTGTTCATTTGTCCTTTTTCTTTAGTCCCTCTTTTTTTTTTTCTTCCCTTTTTTTCTTTAGCCCCACACTGGGCGCCATTTGTAGCTTTAGTTTTCCTGCCTTGCCCACAGTCAGGACAAATCTCTGTCACCCGCCAATCCCACAGCCGCTCAGACCCAACCAAGTAAACACAGAGACTTATATAGCTTACAAACTGTATGGCCGTGGCAGGCTTCTTGCTAACTTTTCTTATATCTTAAAGTAACCCATTTCTAGAAATCTATACCTTGCCACGTGGCTGGTGGCATACCGGCATCTTCACATGCTGCTGGTCATGGCGGCGGCTGCAGCCAGTCCTTCTGCCTTTCTGTCCTTTTATTTCTCCTCTCTGTTAGTCCCGCCTATCCTTCCTGCCTAGCCACAGCCGATCAGGTTTTATTTATTAACCAATCAGAACAACTTGACATACAGACCATCCCCCAGCACAGCCAAGTGCAGACCATCTCAAACACCTGCACTCAGGCCCATGGTCCTAATCATCCTCTATACGGACCTGCTGGGTAGCGCCACAAGGAACCCAAGAAGGGCTCCCACAGGACATACAGAACATCCCACAGCAGACAAAGGGCCTTTTTTTGAGGTGCCATAAAGCCTTTATTTCAACTGTCATTGTACTTGTTGATGACATCACTTGGGTCACAGGCAAACCATGGAGAGTAGATACAAAGCAGATACAGGAGCATCCTTTCCTCAGGGAGAAGAGAACCGGCCATAGAACAGAATGCCATTGGTATTAATGTGCTGAATGGAAAAAAGGAAGGGGTGGTAGGCACAGAAGTGGGGTGGGGGAGTGGACGATGGTGATGACCCCATAAGATAATGGCAGCTGTAGCAGCTGCAGCCTCTGTGCCTTCCTAAAGACTTCCACAAAGGACTTGTGTACAACCATAAACAGAAACAAGCCTTCCTTAGAAGATATTCCAGAAAAGTTTGCCCTGTCCTCAAAGGCATCAGTCATGCCCAGCTTGCACAGGAATTCATTCATGTCATATTTCTCTTCCAGTTTAAACCATGAGAGCATTATGAGGGATCATGTGGAACAGAATTCCAATGACTTGACTCAAGCTTGCAGCAGGCATGATAATTAGATTTTTCTGCTAAGCCCTGGAATTTAATGGCTATTTCTAACTACAACAAAACCTAGTCCATACACACTCTGTGTGTTTATTTTTATATGTGGGTTGTAGGTCATAAAAGTAGAAAGGGGAACATAACAGGGGAGGAAGGTTTCTCAAGGGAGGTGAGAAATGGAGCAGGGAATAGAATGAGTGAAATCAAAACCATCATCTTTCCTTGATCAAATTACTCTAAAGTGCTACATTTGGCAATAGAAAGTCTCATTGCTTATATTTGACCCATTTTGAGAGGGTACTGTTCTGTTTCTTAAGAGAGCTTGGAGATCAGAAACAATTTTTTTTAAATCAAACTGTTCACATGATGGCTATTACTTGATATATCATAAGCAAGTTATTAACCTGTCTGAACCTTAGGGGTTTTATTTTCATTCGTAACTTGTATGATCTCAGCAACTACCTCTGAGGATTAGAGGAAGGGAGAAATAATACAATGCATAAAAGGCATTTGGCACTGAAGTTGAAAGGCAGTGAATATCTCATGACTGTCAATAGCATCATCATTAATTGTCAGTGTGTATTTACAATCTTCTTTTTTAAATATCATGAGGTCCATAACTTTATGGCTCCTCACATTTTGGAGAGGAGCTTTTGTACATGCAAAAATTTCCTGATTCCTCTGTCCCTCTCAATGAAAACAAAAGTTATGTATATAGAAATAAAATACTAGCCTCGACTGGTATGTGTATCCAAGATCATGTAAGTCATTATAATGTGTTTTTGAGAGTTGCCACTTCACTGCACTATAAAAGGCTTCCTGGAAAAGTATTAACAGATGGCCTCTTACTCTCTGAGACTGTTAGTAACACACCAGATGGCAACTCAAATGAGAAGAGTCAACTTCAATTCTCTAAACTAAAGGAAATGTGACACTGGATTTTTAATAGGTGTGCAGCATTAAAGGTAGCAAAGAAATGATCAGTTAAGATAAAACCTCATCACTGTGCCTTACTTCAATGTGATTTCCAGTCTTCATTGTCTTAACACTTGCCAAATAGCTTATACCAAATGCTGCAAATGGATTGCCCAATACTAAGAAATTTTATTCGAAATGACTGACACATTTATGAGGTGTAAGGCAAGTCTAAGGAATAAAAACACAAGGCAGTGCTCCAGGGACTGTGCTCCGTGCCATGGATGCTCCTTTCTCTCCCAGACCACTAATTAGTTTGCAACATGTGCTCTTATTGTTAGAAATATTAAACCTCAGCTCAACTGTCAAACTTTTGACAGGAAAGTAATAACTGTTCTAAGATCCTTATCTTTTTTCCAGATGTCCCATTCACCTACTGGTCAATGAAAGCATTAAGAGCAGCTCCCTTCCAAGACATTGCTGCAGTACAGATTTGGCAAGGTGGCATTTCATTCTAAACTAACTTTGTTCCAGTAGGGCCCAGAAAAGGCCACTTGTGTTTTCATGTTAAGGTAGGAAATTGGCCTTTACGCCATCTTCAGTTACATGAGTGAATGATAATAGTTGGAGACATCAGATAACCCTCATATCCCAATGTTTTAAGAGGATTGTGGACCTTATGAAGTATATAATTAGATGTTCCATTGTGTAACCTACCTTAAATCTTTGAATGTGGACCCATTGGGGCATACCATACACATGGATTTTTTGCAAGAGCCTAGAAACATGGTCTTAAATACAAACACACATGGATATCTCATCTATTTTTCCTTCCCAGGATGATCCATGCATCCCTCTTAGGGTCCTCCTTATTATCCAGCTTCTACAGAGCTGAAGGTTGAAGACTGTTTATCCTTTGCTTTATGTCTGGTATACACTTATGAGTGAGTGAGATACCATATTTGTCTGTCTTTGTCTGGGTTACCTCACTCAGGATCATATTTTCCAGTGCCATTCATTTACCTGCAAATTTCATGATGTTATTGTTTCTTACAGCTGTGTAATACTCCATTGTGTATATGTACCACATTTTCTTTATGCATTCATCAGATAAGGGGCATCTAGGTTGTTTCCAGGTTCTGGCTATTATGAATAATGCTGCTATGAACATAATTAAGCATTATTGTGGCATGATTAAGCATCCCTTGGGTATATGCCCAAGAGTGGTATCATTGGGTCTTGAGGTAGATTGAGTCCCAATTTTTTTGAGAAGTTATTATGGGCTGAGGGAGGGGCAACAGAGTGGAGGGGATGGGGCATGAGAACATGAGGGAACAGGATGGTCAAGCTGGGAGAAAGGAATGAAAGAGATATCTTGATAGAGGAACACATCATGGGGATAGGGAGAAACCTGATGCTATGGAAATTCTCAGGAATCTATAAGGATGACCCTACCTTAAACTACTAGTAATAGTGGAGAGGGTGCCTGAACTGGCCTACCCTGGTAATCAGATTGGTGAATACCCTGATTGCCATCATAGAGCCTTCATCCAATAACTGACAAAAGTAGATACAGAGATCCACAGCCAAGCACTAGGCAGAGGTCCAGGAGTCCAGTAGAAGAGAGGGAAGAGGAATTATATGAGCAAGGGGGGGTCAAGATCATGATGGGGAAATCTACAGAGACAATTGAACCAAGTTCATAGGAACTCACAAAATTTAGACTGACAGCTGTGGAACCTGCATGGGACAGGACTAGGTCTTTTTATTGAGTTCTTGTTCTGCCTTCTCATTGGTTGTAAACCCAATGACCTTCTCATCGTTACCTGTCTATACAGACCTCAATCTCCCTATGGTTGGTATTGCAATTAAAGGCATGTGTCTCCAGTTGTGTAGCTTGGTCTGTTTGAGGGGCCCCTTGCAGTGGGATCAGGATCTATCACTGGTGCAAGAGCTGACTTTCTAGAGCCCATTACCTATGATGGGACAACTTGCTCAGCCTTGATGCAGAGGGGAGGGGCTTGTTCTTGCCTCAACTGAATGTTCCAGGCCTTGCTGATTCCTAATGGGAACACTTACCTATTTGGAGGAGGGGATGGAGGATGGACTGGGGGAAAGCTAGGGGGGAGTGTGAGGAGGGAGGAGAGGGGGATCTATGATTGATAAGCAGAATGAATGGAAAATTTTCTTAAATAAAAAAACACAAACACACACTTTTTAAAAATATATTTGTGTTATTCAGTTTGGAGAAATGGTGAATCATAGCCTCCTTCTAGTATTTTAATAGAGAGTTATCCCTGATTTGTTAACCTTGACTACTTCTCCCACTCTTGTCCACATACAGTTCTAGTAGAGGGTAAGAAGAGACATAAAACAATCATGACTGCTACAAGGTGAATCAAATGTGGCTAGGGAGAAGGCTCAGTTGGCAAAGGGCTTAAAATATAAGCATGAGGCCCTGAGTTCAGATGAAATACAAGATCTTTGCTGAAGGACAAGGACAGGTACCAAATTTCCTCAGTAGTGAAATAAAATATGTCCACCCACCTCTCTGAGTACATTTGGAAATAATTCTACTTCCCAGGAATATATATATTCATATTCTACTGCTAGAAAGAGAGAAGCCCTGCAATGAACTTGTAGATGTAATTCTGAACTGTCTTGTTAAATAAGAAACACAGAGCCAAATGCAGAGTTAAAAGCCCAGAGATTGAGCAGCAGCCAAGAGCTAAGACCACCTTCTTACACCTCACTGTCGCTGTCCTCCTTGCCCTCAAAAAGAGATCTACTTCTTGTGTCTTTTTATTGAGTTCTTGTTCTGCCTTCTCATTGGTTGTAAACCCAATGACCTTCTCATCGTTACCTGTCTATACAGACCTCAATCTCCCTATGGTTGGTATTGCAATTAAAGGCATGTGTCTCCATGTTGGCTGTGTCCTTGAACAAACAGAGATTCTGCCTGTCATGTGATTGGGATTAAGGCATATGCTACCACTGCCAGGCTTCTGCTAAATGGCTTGTTATTACCTCTGACCCCCAAGGAACTTTATTTATTAACATACAAATAAAATCACATTTCAGTACAAATAAAATATTACCAAATTTCCCCTTCTATGCTAATAAAAAGAAAAAAAGGAAAAAAGTTATAACTAATATAAGAAAAATTATATACAATAAGTACAATAACTATATATAATTTATACAAGCAATAAATACCTAAATAATGTCTAGTCCATTTGCATTTGATAAACTCAGAGAAAATAATTCCATTATCTATCCTATTTTGGTAAGTCCAAAAATGTGTCTGATTCACTTTCTTTTTTTCCCTTTTATTTTATTTTACAATACCATTCAGTTCTACATATCACCCACAGATTCCCTTGTTCTCCTCCCTCCTGCCCCCTCCTTTTCCCCTGAGCCCACCCCCTATTCCCACCTCCTCCAGGGCAAAGAATTCCCAGAGGACTCAGATCAACCTGGTAGACTCAGCCCAGGCAGGTCCAGTCCCCTCCTCCCAGACAGAGCCAAGCGTCCCTGCATAAGTCCCAGGTTTCAAATAGCCAACAAATGCAATGAGCACAGGAACCAGTACCACTGCCTAGATGCCTCCCAAACAGATCAAGCCAAACAACTGTCTCACCTATTCAGAGGGCCTGATCCAGTTGGGGGTCCCTCAGCCTTTGGTTCATAGTTCATGTGTTTCCATTTGTTTGGCTATTTGTCCCTGTGCTTTTTCCAACCTTGGTTTCAACAATTTTCACTCATATAAACCCTCCTCTTTCTCACTAATTAGACTCCCAGAGCTCCACCGGGGGCCTAGCTGTGGATCTCTGCATCCAGATTCCTCAGTCCTTGGATGGGGTTTCTGGCATGACTATCAGGGTGTTTGACCATCACATCACCAGAGTAGGTCAGTCCCTGCTGTCTCTCGACCATTGCCAGCAGTCTATTGTGGGGGTATCTTTGTGGATTTCTGTGGGCTTCTCTAGCACTTTGTTTCTTCCTTTTCTCATGTGGTCTTCATTTACCATGGTCTCAGATTCCTTGTTCTCCCCCTCTGTTCTTGATCCAGCTGGGATCTCCCGCTCCCACAGGCTCTCTTTTCCTCGACCCTCACCCTTCATTACTCCCACTCATGTTGAGGTTGTTCATGTAGATCTCATCCATTTCTCTATCATTGGGTGATCCTTGTGTCTTTTTGGGGGTCCTGTTTTTCAGGTAGCCTCACTGGTGATGTGAGTAGCAGTCCAGTCATCCTTGTTCCATCTCTAGTATCCTCCTGAATGAGTACATACCATGTTTGTCTTTCTGAGTCTGGATTACTTCACTCAGGATGACTTTTTCTAGATCCATCCATTTGCCTGCAAACCTCATGATGTCATTGTTTTTCTCTGCTGAGTAGTATTCCATTGTGTGAAGGCCTTCACCAACCCCACTTCTGACAGAGGACTGATATCCAGAATATATAAGGAACTCAAGAAATTAGACATCAATACTACCAACAGTCCAATTAAGAAATGGGCTATAGAACTAAAGAGAGAATTCTCAACAAAGGAAACTCAAATGGCTGAAAGACATTTAAGGAATTGCTCAACATCCCTAATCATTAGGGAAATGCAAATCAAACAAGTCTGAGATACCACCTTACGCATGTCAGAATGGCTAAGATCAAAAACATTGAAGACACTTTATGCTGGAGAGGATATGGAACTAGGGGAACTCTCCTCCACTGCTGGTGGGAATGCAAGCTTGTACAACCACTTTGGAAATCAATATGGCGTTTTCTTAGAAAATTGGCAATCAATCTCCCCCAAGATCCAGCTATACCACTCTTGGGCATATACCCAAGAAATGCTCAATCATACCACAAGAGCACTTGCTCAGCTGTGTTCATATCAGCATTGTTTGTAATCGCCAAAACCTGGAAACAACCTAGATGCCCTTCAACTGAAGAATGGATAAATAAATTGTGGCACATATACACAATGGAATACTAGTCAGCAGAGAAAAACAATGACATCATGAGGTTTGCAGGCAAATGGATGGATCTAGAAAAAAATCATCCTGAGTGAGGTAACCCAGACTCAATAATCTATCATTTTATCTATATCATATCTATATCTTCTCTTTATTTTTTCAAGTAGATTCAATAATCTACCCTCTGTTCTACCATTTCTACATATCTTTTTTTTAAAAACAAGAACCTTAAATCTAATCTCCTATGCTTAGTCCTTTTCCTAACCCTTAACAAAAACTTGTAACCAACCCTCCTAAACAATGAAAATTATCCCAGACCCAAAACTCATTAAAAGACCAAAAAAAAAACCACTCACCCCACACTACCTCTTTGGGAATGTGAGTGTGGTATTCTTAAAATTGCCTCCTGCTGGGTATGGGTGAAGGTATCTTTATTCTGACAAGAAAATTTTGGGTTACTTGTCAAATTCTTGGGTAGCTATGTCCTTTGTTGTCCAGTCTGTGCATAATGCCAAAGTTCAGGGCTTATCTCAAATCCTTATTCAAGTAGTCTGTGAAATCAGATGATCTCAACTAGCCATCTCAAAATTGCTCTGAGCACTTTGTAGTCCAAATCTGATCTGTAGATGATGCTTGTCAGTTTAGTGATATTATAATTGTCCACATGGAAATTTTATTGTTGTAGGGCTCCATCTTCTTCAGGGAGACTTCAATTTGATGTTAGGCTTGGCCATAATGTCCTGCAGAAAACCGATAAAGACTCAAACACAAAGACATTTGTAGGCAGCTAATTGAAGCCTTTTTTCTAGAATTAGTTAGTAGTCTACATGACCATAAATATCTTAACAAAGTTTAAAATATACATGTATATAAATCTCATCCATTTCTCTGTGTCTTTCTTGGGGTCTCGTTTTCCAGGTAGCATTACTGGTGATGTGAGTAGCAGTCCAGTCATCCTTGTTCCACATTTAGCATCTTCCTATGAGTGAGTACATACCATATTTGTCTTTCTGAGTCTGGGTTACCTCACTCAGGATGATTTTTTTTCTAGATCCATCCATTTGCCTGCAAACTTCATGATGTCATTGTTTTTCTCTGCTGAGTAGTATTCCATTGTGTATATGTGCCACAATTTATTTATCCATTCTTCAGTTGAAGGGCATCTAGGTTGTTTCCAGGTTTTGGCGATTACAAACAATACTGATATGAACATAGCTGAGCAAGTGCTTTTGAGGTATGATTGAGCATTTCTTGGGTATATGCCCAAGAGTGGTATAGCTGGATCTTGGGGAGATTGATTCCCATTTTTCTAAGAAAACGCCATATTGATTTCCAAAGTGGTTGTACAAGCTTGCATTCCCACCAGCAATGGAGGAGAGTTCCCCTAGTTCCACATCCTCTCCAGCATAAAGTGTCTTCACTGTTTTTGATCTTAGCCATTCTGACATGCATAAGGTGGTATCTCAGACTTGTTTGATTTTCATTTCCCTGATGATTAGGGATGTTGAGCAATTCTTTAAATGTCTTTCAGCCATTTGAGTTTCCTTTGTTGAGAATTCTCTGTTTAGTTCTAAAGCCCATTTCTCAATTGGACTGTTGGTCATTTTGATGAGTGGGAGAAATGAAGGGCAAGGGTCAAGAGAAAGAGAGTGGGAGATCCTAGCTGGATCAAGAAAAGAGAGGGAGAACAAGGAATAGGAGTCCATGGTAAATGAAGACCACATGAGAAAAGGAAGAAACAAAGAGCTAAAGAGGCCCACAGAAATCCACAAATATACCCCCACAAAAGACTGCTGGCAATGGTCAAGAGACAGCTGGGACTGACCTACTCTGGTGATGGAATGGCCAAACACCCTAATAGTTGTGCCATAAACCCCATCCAAGGACTGAGGAATCTGGATGCAGACATCCATGGCTAGGCCCCTGGTGGAGCGCTGGGAGTCTAATTAGTGAGAAAGAGGAGGGTTTATATGAGCAAGAATTGTTGAAACCAAGGTTGGATAAAGCACAGGGACAAATAACCAAATGAATGGAAACACATGAACTATGAACTGAGGGGCCCCCAACTGGATCAGGCCCTCTGAATAGGTGAGACAGTTGATTGGGTTGATTTGTTTGGGAGGCATCTAGGCAGTGGTACCAGGTCCTGGGCTCGTTGCATGAGTTGGCTGTTTGAAACCTGGGACTTATGCAGGGATGCTTGGCTCTGTCTGGGAGGAAGGGACTGGACCTGCCTGGACTGAGTCTATCAGGTCGATCTCAGTCCTAGGGGGAGACCTTGATCTGGAGGAGGTGGGAATGGGGTGTGTGCTGGGGGGAAGGGGAGGGGGGCAGGCAGGGAGAGAACAAGGGAATCTGTGGCTATTATGTAGAACTGAATAGTATTGTAAAATAAAAATAAAATAAAATATACATATATATAAATATTATAAATTTTGATATAAAATTCATACTTTAAGAAAATTTAAAGAATCAGAATAGAATCTAAGAATTAAAATTATTAGTAGTAATAGAATAGTCCCTTAAATTTTTTTTTTTGTTTTGGTTTTTGGTTTTTTTTTGGTTTTTCTTCTGTCCCATATCAGAAGATGGCTCTTTTCTTCTGGAATGATACAGAGAGTTTACATTTTCCTTTTAACAACATGCTTGGGTGTAAAGAAGGAGATAGTCATTCTCCAACTCCAAAACCACCTTTAAATTTTAATTGAACTGGGACTATTAGAAGACCAATAGCGTTGAATGTCTTTAGAGAAAGCAAAAACAAACATTTAGAAAGACTTATAAAATTTTATAGATGATTTAACAATAGGCCATTTTACTCTTTTGGGGGGACTTTTTTTATAGAAGATTTGTACTTTTTATTAAGATGCCTCTTTTGTCCAGTGTTCTTCAGATTCCTTAGCCTTCATTCTCCTAAAAGACAAAAACAAAAACTTTTCCCCAAGGCTAACTTTGGGGATGTTTCTTTTTGGCAAGTTATATCTGATTAAATGAAAAGGCATGTGTTAATAGTATAAGTTAATTTAACTTGGATGGTCATGCTGGTTGATGAACTATCACCATCCTAATTCAGAGGTCTCACTTGTTCAAATAGAACCTTTATCAATTTTGATGGTATCCATAACTTATCTTTTCCTGTAGAAACAAAAGCAAAACCTCATCCCTAATGTAACACATATTCTGGTTTCCATTCTGAGGTCAGCACATCCTTAAAGTATATAGGTTGATTTAATTCTGCAGTTTTTTCTATTATCCAGTGTCTCTCTGTAGCTGTTTTTCTTTTCTCATTGGCATTGAGGAAATTCAAAGTAAATAGAGCATTATGCAGTCTATTTCAGGGGGGTTTTATTACCCCTTTCTGTTTATTTAACATATAATTTAGAGTTCTGTTTGATCTTCCTATGACTATTTGGCCTGTTGGATTATGTGGTATACCTGTAATATGCTTTATATTGTAACAAGCAAGAAAATGTTTCATTTTACCAGAGACATATGCTGGAGCATTGTCAGTTTTAATTTGTGCAGGTATACACATCATTGTCATAACTTCCAGCAAATGCATGATTGCAGAATCAGCTGTTTGCCAAGCTTCACTTTCTGCCCATAATTTTTCAATTTCCTCCTTAGTTAAAAGTACAACAATTTCTGCTGGGTCTATTCCTGCTAATTTACGAAGTCCCAATTTTCCTTTTAAAATAAAGTCAGAGGTATTTTCCACATGTTCTTAATTTCTTACTTGGTCTATTAATCCCAGCACTCGGGAGGCAGAGCCAGGCGGATCTCTGTGAGTTCGAGGCCATCCTGGGCTACCAAGTGAGTTCCAGGAAAGGTGCAAAGCTACACAGAGAAACCCTGTCTCGAAAAACCAAAAAAAAAAAAAAAAAAAAAAAAAGTACAACAATTTCTGCTGGGTCTATTCCTGCTAATTTACGAAGTCCCAATTTTCCTTTTAAAATAAAGTCAGAGGTATTTTCCACATGTTTTAATTTCTTACTTGGTCTATTTGGTAAAAACATCCATTCCAGTACATCTTCCACATTAAAATTCCTGTAGGAGGGCCAGGTGGTGGTGGCACACACCTTTAATCCCAGCACTTGGGAGGCAGAGCCAGGAGGATCTCTTTGAGTTTAAGGACAGCCTGGGCTACCAAGTGAGTTCCAGGAAAAGCGCAAAGCTACACAGAGGAAACCCTGTCTCAAAAAACCAAAAAAAAAAAAAAAAAAAAAAAAAAATTCTGTAGGAGAATGCCTAAAGGGTAAAATAACCAAAATGCAATCCAGGTTTGCATTGATCTAGATCCATATGTCCTTCGTGTACCTTCTTTTCTACCAAGGCCAATTCTGTCTCAGCTTCAGGTGATAATTCTCTTGGACCATTTAAGTCCTTGTCACCTTCTAAAGTTTTGAACAAGTTATTCAGTTCATTGTTTTTTACGCCAACAATAGATCATAGATGAGAAATGTCTCCAAATAATCTTTGAAAGTCATTAAGAGTCCATAATCGGTCTCTCCTAATTTGCACCTTTTGGCGGCTAATTTTTGTAGACTTATTTTATATCCTAAATAATAAATAGAATCTCTTCTTTGTATCTTTTCAGGAGCAATTGGTAATCCCCAGCAAGGCAAAATTTTCTTTACTTCTTCAAACATTCTTTCTAAGGTATCTGCATTTGAGTCAGCTAGTAAAATATCATCCATATAATGTTAAATTATAGATTTAGGAAATTGTTTATGTATCACTTCCAAAGGCTGTTGTATAAAATATTGGCACAGGGTTGGGCTAGTCAACATTCCCTGTGAGAGGACCCTCCATTCATATCTCTTAACTGATTGAGAATTATTATATGTCAGAACCATGAAGGCAAATTTTTCTCTGTCTTTTTCTTCTAAGTGTACTGAAAAGAAACAGTTTTTAAATCAATAACTATGAGAGGCCATCCTTTTGGTAACAGTAGGCAAAGGTATTCCAGATTGTAGAGAGACCATTGGCTGAATTACTTTGTTAATTGCTCTAAGGTCTGTTACCATTCTCCATTTACCAGATATCTTTTTAATAACATATACAGGAGAATTCCAAGGGCTGTTTGATTTTTCAATATGCTGAGAATTTAACTGCTCTTCTACCAGCTCTTCTAAAGCCTGGAGTTTCTCTGTTATTAAAAGCCATTGCTGAATCCATATAGGCTTGTCTGTTAAAATTTTCAAATGTAGAGATGTTGGTGTCTTTAGAAGATCATCAGTTATTGTGCCGTGTTCTTGTACAGTCTGGATGGCTCATTAGAATAATACCTTCTAATATTTCTTTCAGAAACATGTGCTAGTTTATGATTTATTTCTGAGGTTGGAGGGATGCTAATCTGAGTATTTCATTGTTGTAACAGGTCTCGACCCCATAGGTTCAGAGCTATGTTAGCCACATATGGTTTTAATTTTCCTCTCTGTCCTTCTGGACCTATACTTTTGAGCCATCTTGCACTATCTTTCACCTGAGATAATGTTCCAATTCCTAACAGCTGAATGTTTACCTCCTGAAGAGGCCAAGTTGGATGCCAAAATTCTGGTGCAGCTGTGGTCATGTCAGCACCTGTGTCTCCCAGACCAGACAACAAAACAACATTTATTCTTATTGTTAATTTTGGTCTTTGTAAATTTATAGAAGTTTTCCAAAAAATTTTCTTTATGGTTTGTCCTGAATTTTTTGTTCTCTTTGTCTCAGCTGTTACATCACCCTGAGCAGCCTGGTTTATTCCAATAGGCATTTGTTTATTTAATCGGTCTGAGTAGAGGTTTCTTCTATGACTGCAGGAAAGGTCTGAACTTGATTTGCTGTGGGGTCCTGCCTGAGGCCCTTCTGGGAGTTTCTGGAGGACCGAGGCAAAGGATTACCTTGCCTGTCCCTTGTTGATCTACATTTGTTGGTCCAGTGTTTTCCCTTACCACACCTTTTGCATACTCCAGACAGAAGGGGCATTCTGTTGCCATTGTTCCTTGATGAAACATTGTTTCTGGGAATGCCCTGTTTACAGTCCCTTTTCAAATGTCCTTGCTTTCCACATCCAAAACATCTGATATTTTTCAAACCTCTTGAAATTGCTTCTCCTACCCATATATCATCATGGCCATGATATTCAACATTAACTGTCTCTAATCCAATCTTCCAAGGGTGCATATCTTGCCTTTAATGGCCTGATTATTCTCTTGCATGCTTCATTCACATTCTCAAAGGCCAAAGATTTTATTATTATTTGGCTAACTTCTGAATTCAGGACCATTCTATTAACTGCTGATGTCAGTCTTTGTAAGAATTCCATGAAGGATTTTTGAGCCCTGTATAACTTTTGTGAATGACTCAGTTTTCTTTCCTGCTTCCTCAATTGTGTCTCATGCATTCAAGGCTGCCATTGGACATAGAATTAGGATTTGGTTACCATATAAACATTGTGTTTGTATTTCAGCATATTGGCCTTCTCCAACAAGCTGATCCTGGGAGACTGGCACACCACTAGCCCTCCATTGATATTCTATGGTTATAACTTCATCTCTGAACCACATATGCCACTTCAACTGGGCCCCAGATTCCAGGACAGCATTTACCAGCTCTCTCCATTCCTGTGGAATCATCTTATTATAAGTTGACCAGGAGCTTAACATTTGCTTTACAAAAGGGGATGCATGCCATAAGATACTATTGCCTCCTTAAACCTTCTTAAATCCAACATTTCAATTGGTTTTACAATTATTTTGTACATTCACTTGACCAGGTAGCTGCTGTACAGTTACCGGATAAATTAAGGGTAGTTGTTTCAAAATAGGCTTTCTTTCTGTAACTTCATAATCTAATCCTA
The DNA here is from genome assembly GCF_004664715.2 of Peromyscus leucopus. Classification (NCBI taxonomy): domain Eukaryota; kingdom Metazoa; phylum Chordata; class Mammalia; order Rodentia; family Cricetidae; genus Peromyscus; species Peromyscus leucopus. The sequence continues at coordinate 132,168,458 of NC_051083.1, forward strand.
AAATAATTTCACCTTAAATTCTTCTGTCTGAGTCTGAATTTCTCTATAATTCATTTTAACAGGTTTCTCTAAAGCTTTTATCCTGGCACTTAAATCCACTATTTTTTTTTTTTTTTTTTTTTTTTTTTTGGTTTTTCGAGACAGGGTTTCTCTGCGTAGCTTTGCGCCTTTCCTGGAGCTCACTTGGTAGCCCAGGCTGGCCTCGAACTCACAGAGATCTGCCTGGCTCTGCCTCCCAAGTGCTGGGATTAAAGGCGTGCGCCACCACCGCCCGGCAAATCCACTATATTTTTAAATAGTAAAATAAAGATAAGGAAAGTAATAATATGCATAATGGGTGTAATGTACATCCCATCAACATTAATCTTCTCATATAGTTGTTCCATTTTCAGACTGCTTAAAATTTTATCAAACAAAGTTTAATTCTCTTCTATTGTCCACATAATACCCTTTTTTAGTGGAAAAAAAACTTCTCTTTTAAGTAATTTTTCCCTTTAAAATATCTGATATCTTAATTGACTTACCAAGTCTGCATAGAACAGTAGAAACCTGAGGGAATTTCAAAATAGCTACTAGTGTCCAAGATGGGAATCAAGAGAGAGAGAGAGAGAGAGAGAGAGAGAGAGAGAGAGAGAGAGAGAGAGAGAAAGAAAGAAAGAAAGAAAGAAAGAAAGAAAGAAAGAAAGAAAGAAAGAAAGAAAGAAAGAGAAAAGAAAACAAGCAAGCAAATGTAGCCATGTGTTCTGGCTAAAAGCTGAAATCCAGCCATGCATTCCCTCTTGAGCCTAGTTGAGCCTGGGCTCCAGCTTCCTTAAGCTCCGGCCATGTGAGTTGTTGATTTGCCCACAAGCATCTCCAGCTGCAGCTGCATGTAGTTCCTGCAACTACAGTAGAGTGCAGCTGGACCGGTAGCTGGGCCTGGGGCCTGTAAACTTTGGCCAAGTCAGGGCACCAGGCCACCCTGAGCTGGGCAGAGCTGGGGAGCCTGGCCACTGAGCCAAACTGGGGAGCCAAAGAGCCAGGCCCCTGGACAGTTTTTAATGAATTCTTGCCACATTGGGCACCAAATGTACATGTAATTTTGAATGGTCTTATTAAATAAGAAACACAGAGTCAAATGCAGAGTTAAAAGCCCAGAGATTGAGCAGCAGCCAAGAGCTAAGACCACCTTCTTACCCCTTGCTGTTGCTTTCATCCTTCCCTTCAGAAAAAGATCTAATTCTTGTGTGTCTGTATTTTTATTGACTTTCTGTTCTGCCTTATCATTGGTTGTAAACCCAACCATATGACCTATTCATCATTGCCTGTCTATACAGACCTCCAGGTCTTTATGGTTGGTATTGAGATTAAAGGCATGTGTATCCATGTTGGCTGTGTCCTTGAACACACAGAGATTCTGCCTGTTATGTGATCGGAATTAAGGGCATGTGCTATCACTGCCAGACTTCAGATAAATGAATTGTTATTAGCTCTGACCCCCAGGCAACTTTATTTATTAACATACAAATAAAATCACATTTCAGCACAAATAAAATATCACCATATGAACTCTTTAGCGATTTTGCCTTATACATCACTGTCTGGTGTTTCCATTAGCTGGAATATATAAATTTCTGGCATCCTCAGACAAAACACTAAGAATGAGACCCTATGAATGGATTTCTTAACATGGGAGCTATTTTCTTTTAGGGATAAGGCCTTTATAAAAACAGAAAGCTCCCTGAAACTATATGTGCAAAAGTACATACAGTGTGCATGTGAGTACATGGCATGGTAGAGCTAAACATGGCCTCTCTTGGATTCCCCAAATAACTCATGGCTCAAAAACAGTTTAAAATTGTTTCCCAGCTTGGTACTATATTTCATAGCCTAGCACTTGTGAGGCTGAGGCAGGAATACTGTCACAAGTTTAAAGGACATTCTGAGCCACACAAACAAGTATAAGACAAGCCAAGGTTATTTAATGACAGATTGTCTCAACACAGCAGTAGTTTTAAAAATTCACTTCTGAAGTATGAACCTAATTAGTCTTATCAATCAAAGCCAGGAGTCAGATATCAGGGTAATAACCTGAAAGATCAGGTAAACATAGGAGCAGCCACCAATGACTTCTTACCTCTCTGGATCCTCCAGCCTAAACAACAAAAATCCTGTCTCTGCCCTGCCTTATCACTTTCTCTCTCTGACACCCAAGTGCTGGGATTAAAGGTGTGTGCCACCACCACGTGGCCTCTATGGTTACACTAGTGGCAAACTCTGCCCTCTGATCTCCAGGCAAGCTTTATTTGTCATAACACAAACAAAATTATCACACAACACACTTCTTTATAATGTGGCAGCCTAACCGAGAAATGGTTTCTGATAAAGACTACTACCATCCACAACCCCTAGGTATAACTTAGTTGTAGATGAACGATCTTGTTAAATACAAAACACAGAGCAAATGCAGAGATGAAAGCCCAAGAGGTCAGAGCTAAAAATCTTACCCTTCACTGCTGCTGTCCTCTTCAGCAAGAGACCTACTTCATGTCTGTCTTTTTTATAGACTTTCTATTCTGCCTTCTCACTGGTTGCAAACCCAAACACATGACCTCCTCGTCACTGCCTGTCTGTTCAGAACTCCAGGTCTTCTATGTTCGGTATTGAGATTAAAGGCATGTGTAGATGTAACCAACCATCTTATTAAATAAGAAACACAGAACCAATGTAAAAGAGAAAGCCAAGAGGTCAGAGCTCAGAACTAAAATCTTACCCTTCCTCCTGCAGTGCTCCTACTTCTCCAAAAGAGACCTACTTCCTGTGTGTATGTCTTTACATTGTCTTTCTGTTCTGCCTTCTCATTGGTTATAAACCCAAACACATGACTGCCTCGTCACTGCCTGTAAGTACAGCCCTCCAGGTCTTAAAGGTGTATGTCTCCAATGCTGGCTATATCCCTGAACATACAGAGACCTATCTAGCTCTGTCTACAAAGTGCTGGGATTAAAGGCATGCACCACCACTGCCATGCTCTTGCTATGGCTATAATAGCTCTGACCCCCTGGCAACTTTATTAATATACAATTAAAATCACATTTCAGTACAAATAGAATAGCACCATAGGTGTGTGTTTCCATGATGGCAGTATCCTTAAACACACAGAGATCCACCTAGCTCTGCCTACCAAGAGCTGGGATTAAAGGCATGCAACACCACTGCCCACTTTCTGCTATGGCTTGCTATTAGCTCTGACCCCCCAGGCAACTTTATTTATTAACATACAAATAAAATGACATTTTAGTACAAATAAAATACCACCATATTTCCCATTTTCTATTTTAATAAAAAAGGAAAAAGGTTATAACATAAAAACTATACAAAAGTACAATAACTATATACCATATATACAAGTAATAAATACCTAAACAATGTCTAGTCCATTTGTATTTGACAAATTCAGAGAAAATAATTGCATTATCTATCCTATTTTGGTAAGTCCAAAATGTACCTAATTCACTTTCTATCCTAACTAATCTTCAAGTATAACTAACTAATCTGGCCCTATAACTAACTAATCTTCAACTCCCTCAGAGACCCAAGAAGGAAAAAATATTACCTAATAAAAAATAAAAACAGGAAGTGCATGCAAGCAGCTTCCAAAAAAAAATGTGAGTTGGCAGAAACAGCCAGTTGCCTGGACAGTCACCTGAGGTTTCTCCGTAGTGTTAAGGGCATCATCTTCAGCCTATAGGCTTAGTGTATCTGACAGACTCATTTGTGAAGTAGGATGTACACAAGGTCAATAGTTCGACTTCACATTGGGTGAGAGCAGTCCATGTACCAGAAACACCTGAATTTTACTAGTGTCATGTCATGATTCAGGATTTTAAATTCTGGAAATCATTGATGTTTTTTAAATTAAGCTGTCCATTCTTCTTGGCTATGAGTGTGTATGTGTGGCATCATCTCAGCATCCTGTTCTTCTCCATATCATTCTATTAAATGCCAGTCTACTATTGAGAGGTGTGAGTTTAGTTACTCTTCAAGAATAAATGTTTCAGCTGCTGTTCCACTGTACGTCAGAAGCCATCAGCCCACTGCCTGTTCAGCTGCTTTTGAAGAAAAGGCAGCTGTACCTTTTCCAGATTGCAAAAGCCACTTCAGGGATGGTGCCATATTGTCCTGGCCTCAGAAGATGCCTTTTGAAAAAGCCATAACCACACTTGTTTTGGCAAGAATCAGTAGTCCTTTGTTTCATGTCCTCTCTGTCCATTTTGTTCTGTTATCAGCAGTTGATTCAAGGATACTTTGTTGTCCAGTGGCTAACTTTTGCCACAATGAAAGTTAACTCCATATGCAGTTTCTTCAATGTCCATATTTTCTCTGAAGTAGATTGGTACTGCCAGGAGCCAACATGTCTCATAGTCATAACAAAAAAAAGTTTTCTAAGTTATTAAAACATTTTAAATGCCATATTCTGTAGATCTCTGAAGGGTTTGAAGATGACCTGTCTACCTAAAATATATCTGCTCAATCTTGAAAACATACCTAATATGACTACAAGTTCTATTATAATGTCTAACTACTAACTTTCATTTCTTTACATCCAAAAAGTTGGTAATAATAACATTCAAGAAATAGCAATTTGCATTACATTTTTAAATGAATGGTATAAGTACACTATCTTGAACAAAATTAGAAATATACATGTAGCATTTTCTAACAATATCAGTTCTAATATGTATAATTTGTATAAAATATAAAAAATCCAATCCAATGTAAAGTATTTAAAACTAGTAATTGTCTTTTTTCTTCTTTTTTTTAAACAATAATCTTAAATCTAATCTCCTTTGCTTAGCCTTTTTCTAATCCTTAACAACAACTTGTAACCAACCCTCCTAAACAATGAAAATTATCCCAGATGCAAAAGCCATTAAAAGGCCAAAAAAAAAACACCCGCCCCACACCAGCTCTTTGGGAATGTGGGTGTCATATTCTTAAAATTGCTTCCTGCTGGGTATGGGCGAAGGTATCTTTATTCTGAAAAGAAAATTTTGGGTTACTTGTCAAATTTTAGGAAAGGTAGCTATGTTCTTTCTTGTCCAGTCTGTGCATAATGCCAAAGTTCAAGGTTTATCTCAAGTCCTGATTCAAGTAGTCTTTGAAATTGGATCATCTCAGCCAGCCCTCTCAAAATTGCTCTGAGCACTTTGTAGTCCAAATCTGATCTGTAGATGATGTTTGTCAGCTTAGTGATATTATTATTGTCCCTGTGGAATTGTTGTTGTTGTTGTGGGGCCCATCTTCTTCCTGGAGACTTCAGTTGATATTAGGCCTGGCCGTGATTTCCTGCAGAAAACTGATTAGATACTGGAAAACAAAGACATATATATGCAGCTAATTGAAGACTTTTTTTTTTAGAATTAGTTAGTACTCTATATGACCATTCATATCTTTTTGTTTTGTTTTGTTTTGTTTTGTTGTTGTTTTTTGTTTTGTTTTTTCGAGACAGGGTTTCTCTGTGTAGCTTTGCGCCTTTCCTGGGACTCACTTGGTAGCCCAGGCTGGCCTCGAACTCACAGAGATCCACATGGCTCTGCCTCCCGAGTGCTGGGATTAAAGGCATGTGCCACCACCGCCCGGCGACCATTCATATCTTAACAAAGTTTAAAATGTATATATATATATATATATATATATTAATCTTTTGATATAAAATTCATATTTTAAAAAAGTTTAAAGAATCAGAATAGAAACAAAGAGTTGAGAATAGTAATAGAATAATCTCCTAATTAATTTGGTTTTCCTCCTGTCCCATAGCAAAAGATGGTTCTTTTCTTCTGGCATGATACAGGGAGTTTGCATTTTCTTTTTAACAATATGCTTGAGTTTAAAGAAAGAGAGAGCCATTCTGCAACTCAAAAGCCAGCTTTAAATTTTACTTGAACTGGGACTATTAGAAGACCAATAGTGTTAAATTTCATTACAGAAGATCACAAAAAAACATTTAGGAAGACTTATAAAATTTTATAGATGATATACCAATAGGCCGTTTTACTCTGTTTCCTGGGATAGATGATTTGTACTTTTTCTTCAGTTGTCTCATTTGTCCAGTGTTCTTCAGATTCCTTAGCCTTCATTCACCTAAAAGACAAAAACAAAAACCTATCCCCAAGACTAATTTTGGGGATGTTGCTTTTTGGCAAGTTTTTATCTGATTAAATGAAAAGGCATGGGTTGCTGGTATAAGTTAGTTTAAATTGGATGTTCATGCTGGTTGATGAAATATCACCTCCTCTAATTAAGAGGTCTCTCTTGTTCAAATAGAACCATTATCAATTTTGATGGTACCCACAACTTATCTTCTCCTGTAGAAACAAAAGCAAAACCTCGTCCCCAATGTGACACATATCCTGGTTTCCATTCTGAGGTCAGCACATCCTTGAAGTATATAGGATGATTTAATTCTATAGGTTTTTTTTTTTTTCTATTATCCAATGTCTCTCCGCAGCTGTTGTTCTTTTCTCATTGGCATTGAGAAAATTCAATATAAATAGAGCATTATGCAGTCTATTTCTGGGGGCTTTTTGTTACCGCTTTCTGTTTATTTAGCATGTCCTTTGGAGTTCTGTTTGATCTTTCTATAACTGCTTGACCTGTAGGATTATGTTGTATACCTATAATATGCTTTATATTGTAATAAGCAAAAAAAAAAAAAAAAAAACCTGTTTCATTTTAACAGATGCATATCCTGGAGCATTGTCAGTTTTAATTTGTGCAGATACACTCATGATGGCCATAACTTCTGGCAAATGAGTGATTACAGAATCAGCTTTTTCAGAACTCAAAGCAGTTGCCCATTGAATTCCTGAATAAATATGGATGGTATAGTGTACATATTTCAATTTTCCAAATTCCACAAAGTGAAACACGTCCATCTGCCAGATTTCATGCCTCTGAGTACCCTTTGGGTTACATCCTGCTGGTAATGGCGTCTGATTGTAGAAGGAAGAAGTAGGACATTTCTTTACTATTTCTTTGACTTGTTGCCAGGTTATGGAAAAATCCTTTTTTAAACCTCACGATTGACATGATGTTTTTTCTTAAATTCTGAGGCCTTCAGCATATTTCCTATCCATAATTCATCAATTTCATAATTACCTGGTGCTAGGGGCCTGGCAGACCAGTATGGGATCAGATGTGAGTTATATGCACAGGATGACTCTTTTTCCTGATTGTATCTTGCAAATGAATAAATAGTGAATTTAATTCTGTAGCATCAGGGATAAACTCTGCAGTCTCAATATGTAATACCACTCTTTCAGCATACTGAGAATCAGTAACTATGTTGAGAGGTTCTGAAAAATCCATTAATACTAACAGAATAGCATACACTTTCGATTTTTGAAGTGACGTATAAGGAATTTGAACCACTTTACTTAAATTTTCTGATTTGTAACCTGCCTTTCCTTGTTTTTTGGAATCTGTACAAAATGTATGAACTCCAGATAAGGATTTTTTGCCTACAATTTGAGGCAAGATACAATCAGATCTCTTTATAAGATCAATTCTATCACTTTTGGGCTATTTGCTGTTAATTCCAAAAAAAAAAAAAAATTACGGCAAGCTCTTTGCCAAGTGTCACTTTCTGTCCATAATTTTTCAATGTCCTCTTTAGTTAAAGGTATGACAATTTCTGCTGGGTCTATTCCTGCTAGATGACAAAGTCTCAATTTTCCTTTCCAAATCAAATCAGACATTTTTTCCACATAAGTTTTTAATTTTTTATTCAGGTAACTTGGTAAAAATATCCATTCCAATATAATATTTTCCCTCTGCATTAGTATTCCTGTAGGAGAATGCCTAGATGGTAAAATAACCAAAATGCAATCCAGCTTTGGATCATTATGATCCACATGTCCTTCATGTACTTTCATTTCTAACAAGGACAATTCTTTCTCAGCTTAAGGTGATAATTCTCTTGGACTATTTAAGTCCTTATCACCTTCTAAGATTTTGAACAAGTTATTCAGTTCATCATTTTTTTACCCCAACAATAGATTGTGGATGAGAAATGTCTCCAAATAACCTTTCAAAGTCATTAAGTGTCTGTAGTCGATCTCTCATAATTTGCACCATTTGGGGTCTAATTTTTGTAGACTTATTTTATATCCTAAATAATTAATAGAATGTCTTCTTCTTATCTTTTCAGGAACAATTGGTAATCCCCACCAAGGCAAAATTTTCTTTACCTCTTCAAACATTCTTTCTAAAGTATCTGCACTTGAGTCACTTAGTAAAATATCAACCATATAATGATAATTTATATGTAGCTGGAGGGCTTCTCTCCAGGTTCCCCAAGCCCCACAGTCCCACAATCCACTTATAAAATAATCACTCAGACGCTTATATCACTTATAAACTGTATGGCCATGGCAGGCTTCTTGCTAACTGTTCTTTTATCTTAAATTAACCCATTTTTATAAATCTATAGCTTGCCACGTGGCTGTTGGCTTACCGGCGTCTCTACATGCTCTTCTCCTGGCGGTGGCTGCAGTCTCTCTCCTCCTTCTTCCTGTTTCCCCAATTCTCCTCTCTCTGTCCCGCCTATACTTCCTGCCTGGTCATTGGCCATCAGTGTTTTATTTACATAGAGTGATATCCACAGCACTTCCCCTTTCTTCTTTTTTTTAAAAAAGGAAGGTTTTAACTTTAACATGGTAAAATTACATATAACAAAACAATTACCGAGCAAGAATTATAGTTAAAGAAGATGTCCTATCTATCTTATATTTGTGAGTTTAAGGTTTTATAGCTAACTTATCTTTTATCATAACTGAGGAAATTACGACTATCTAGTCTTCGGCTCGAGTTTCCACCTTAAACCTGAGAATATTTAATAACCAATTCTAAACAGAGCCAAAACAAGGTTCCTGCTTCTTGTCTCATACGGGCAGCTAGATACGGCAAAACGCAAGTTTGGACACTGGCGGGTTCCTGGCGGGTGCGTTTGACCGGCAGTATGGCGGAAATGAGGCATCTGCCAGCGGCAAATTAAGCTGTGTGGTAGATTTAGTCTTTACTAGTATTTAAAAAAAAAAAAAAAAAAAAAAAGGTTTCTGGGCTACACGCTGCTTTGATAAAAGCTTAGACCCACTATTTCTGAGACTTGATGACTCCCAGAGTTGGCGGAAAACGTACCACTGCCATGTTGGGAAGCTGAAGTGGGCGGAGCCAGCAGCCACACCGCCGTTTCAGGCTTACAATGGTACAGTTTAAAGCAATAGGCTCAAGGCTCAAGGTAATATAAAACATAAGCCACATAAAGATGGCTACCACACAGAGAATCTGGATTATGTTCTCTTTGATATTCATAACTAAAGAAAAACATTTGATTACAAAACCTGTTGAGTTATGCCAAAATGTATATTTTAAAGGTACCTTGACTTCAAAATTTGGATATAAGGATATGTTACTTTGGGAAAGAGGTTCTGCTTTTGTTTCCACAGAAAGCCAGAGGCTGTGGACTTGTTCCAGATTAAGATACATCAGGTTTCACCAGCCAAGACCCCCTGAAAGGACTCCGATGACACCATGGCCCAGATGATCCATCATCCAGATCGGTTTCAAGGCAACTGGTTCACACAATACAGCCTCACGGACTACCCCATAGGTCTAAAATTTTCTTTGCATCCCCATAAGATACAGCGCCCCCTCCAGCAGGAAGTAGTAAGAGATGCTACGCCCAAATTCCCAAATATACCAAGCTGGCTTTAGAGGTGGAATTGGCTCACTCCCCCTCTAAACCCAGACATATTGCTTTAAAAAAAAAAATGGTTAAGTGATTCTTGTGTCCCAAATCAGAAGAGCCCTCTGGTGTGGGACAAAGAAAAACCAATATTTTTATTTAAAACAGGTTGATTATAAATGTGATCTCTTTCTAAAAAAGAAAAGGGGATATGATATGGATATATAGGATATGGAGATGATAAGATAAAAGGGTAGATTAATGAACCTACTTTTAAAGAACAACTTGTTTAAAATGTTTTACATTGGTATAGATTTTAGTTTATGTTTAAAATGTTTTACATTGGTATAGATTTTAGTTTATGTTTAAAATGTTTTACATTGGTATAAATTTTGGTTCGTTGATGCAGGCTTGAAGTTAATTTTGTTGTACTGTATATATATATATATATTTCTATTCTTGTTTGAGGTATTGTGTTTATATAACTCATTTAAAATTGTAATGGATAATTAAAAAATAGATTAATAATTAGTCATCTATGATAATCATATTTGTAGCCATGTTAGTTAAGTCTTCTAGGTATACATAGATATATTTCAGATAGATAGGTAATCTTCAAACACTTCATAGACCTAGAGAATATGGCATTTAAATAACTTAGAATTCTGTTGACGTGAGACACAATTGCTCCTGGCTGCACCAATTGATCCCGAGAGAATGTTGGGCTTCTAAGACATTTCCATTTGGAAGTTTGTCTTTTGGCACAAAATGGCCTACTGGGCAAAGAACTGCCCTTGCCTTGATGGCTGACAGTACAAATGCAATGCTCTCCTTTCTGGACAAGCGGGACACAAGGAAAGCGACCACTGTACTCTGCCAAGACAGGGTAAGATGGTCTTTCAGAAATCCTGCTTCTGAAAATGGTCTGTCAGATACTCTAGACCTGTAGCCAATTTGAATGCACCAACAATGCTGAGAAACATTAGGTGACTGTCCAGGCTGCCAGCTGTCTTGGTCTACTCTTGCAAGATTCCCGAAAGTTGCTTGCATCCATCTACCATTTCTCAGGTACCATTATGTTCCTTCTCAGGTCTTTGATGGGATTGAAGACTAGCAGTTATAGTTACAACTTGGTATATATAATATCTTAGATAGAACATATTAAGTATTAGATTCAGGTTCTTTAGGATAGGACACCTTTGAATGATCTTTATAACATGCTGTTTACCTATGCTCTATACTTCTCTGGATTTTAGTATGTGTTTCTTGCTTGATATTGTTTGCATTGGTTGTAGTTCCATCTTATCTAGGTCATTATCTCTCATTATTTCTGGACAATATTTGATAACCATTCCTTTGTATATAGTCTTGTATTAGTTTAGAACCTTCTTATTTAGACAAAAAGGGGGAGATGTAGTGGGTAGCCATTCCAGCTTGGATCTGGAAGTTCCAACCCCCATTGAGACTCTGGCAACTGTCACGCCTACGAGGCGGGGCGAGGGGAGGCGCCGGGGGACCCGAGAGCTGGATGGGCCAGCGCTCGCGCTGGGCGCTCTCTCGGTGCTGGGACGCTGACCAGTGCAGATTGACTGTGTAGAGCTCCGGAGAACACCGCTGGACTGCATTACACCTTCCCCAGACCCTGCGACCTACCCATTACTTAATTTGTGAGTTTCGCCATTAAATAAATATCCTTTTAACTACGTGGAGTGGCCAAAATAATTTCTCCAATATTTATACATTAAGGAAATTGTTTATGTATCACTTCCAATGGCTGTTGTACAAAATATTGGCACAGAGTTCTGCTTTTCAACATTCCCTGTGGGAGAATTCTCAATTGAAATCTTTTAATTGGTTGAGAATTATTCTAAGTATGAACCATCAAGGCAAATTTTTCTCTGTCCTTTTCTTGTAAGAGTACTGAAAAGAAACAGTCTTTTAAATCAATAATTTTGAGAGGCCATCCTTTTGGTAACAGTAGGCAAAGGAATTCCAGATTGTAGAGAGCCCATTGGCTGAATTACTTTGTTAATTGCTCTAAGGTCTGTTACCATTCTCCATTTACCAGATTTCTTTTTAATAACAAATACAGGAGAATTCCAAGCACAGGTTGATTCTTCAATATGCTGAGGATTTAACTGTTCTTCTACCAGCTCTTCTAAAGCCTGGACTTTCTCTGTTGTTAAAGGCCATTGCTGAACCAATACAGGTTCATCCCTTAACCATTTCAAGAGTAGAGCTGTTGGTGTCTTTGGGAGATCATCAGTTGTTGTGCCCTGTTCTTGTATAATATGGATGGCTGGTGACCACTCATTAGAATAATATCTTCTAGTATTTCTCTCAGAAATATGTGCTGGATTATGATTTATTTCTGAGATTGGAGGGATGCTAATCTGAGTATTCCATTGTTGCAACAGGTCTGGACCCCACAGGTTCATAGCTATGTTAGCCACATGTGGTTTTAATTTTCCTCTCTTTCCTTCTGGACCTATACTTTTGAGCCATCTTGCACTCTCTTTCACTTGAGATAATGTTTCATTTTTTTAAATTTATTTATTAAATTTAATTTTACATATCAGCCACAGATTCCCTTGTTCTTCCCCTCCCACCCACCCACCCCTGCATTCCCCCCAGCCCACCCCCCATTCCCATCTCCTCCAGGGCAAAGACTCCCCCAAGGATTGAGTTCAACCTGGTAGATTCAGTCCAGGAAGGTCCAGTCCCCTCCTCCCAGGCTGAGCAAAGTGTCCCTGTATAAGCCCCAGGTTCCAAACTGCCAGTTCATGCACTAAGGACGGGACCTGGTCCCACTGTCTGGATGCCTCCCAAGCAGATCAAGCTAATCAACTGTCTTATTTATCCGGAGGGACTGATACAGTTGGGGGCTCCTCAGCTATTGGTTCATAGTTCATATGTTTCCTTTTGTTTATATATTTGTCCCTGTGCTTTTTCCAAACTTGGTCTCAACAATTCTCACTCATACAAACCCTCCTCTTTCTCACCAATTGGACTCCTGGAGCTCCACCTGGGGCCTGACCATGGATCTCTGAGTCTGGTTCCCTCATTCATTGGATGGGGTTTCTAGCATGACAATTAGGATCCTTCGAATACTTCAGAGATCTATTCAGAGGGCCTGATCCAGTTGGGGTCCCCTCAGCCTTTGGTTCATAGTTCATGTGTTTCCATTCATTTGGCTATTTGTGCCTGTGCTTTATCCAACCTTGGTTTCAACAATTTTCACTCATATAAACCCTCCTCTTTCTCGCTAATTGGATTCGTGGAGCTCCACCAGGGCCTAGCCATGGATCTCTGCATCCAGAGGCCTCAGTCCTTGGATGGGGTTTCTGACATGACTATTAGGGTATTTGGCCATCACATCACCAGAGTAGGTCAGTTCTGGCTGTCTCTCAACCATTGCCAGCAATCTATTGTGGGGGTATCTTTGTGGATTTCTGTGGGCCTCTCTAGCACTTTGTTTCTTCCTTTTCTCATGTGGTCTTCATTTACCATGGTCTCAGATTCCTTGTTCTCCCTCTCTGTTCTTGATCTAGCAGGGATCTCCCGCTCCCACAGGCTCTCTTTCCCTCGACCCTCTCCCTTCATTACTCCCACTCATGTCGAGGTTGTTCATGTAGATCTCATCCATTTCTCCATCATTGGGTGATCCTCCTGTCTTTCTTTGTGTTTTTTTCCAGGTAGCCTCACTGGTGATGTAAGTAGCAGTCCAGTCATCCTTGTTCCACCTCTAGTATCCTCCTATGAGTGAGTACATACCATGTTTGTCTTTCTGAGTCTGGGTTACCTCACTCAGGATGATTTTTTCTAGATCCATCCATTTGCCTGCAAACCTCATGATGTTATTGTTTTTCTCTGCTGAGTAGTATTCCATTGTGTATATGTGCCACAATTTATTTATCCATTCTTCAGTTGAAGGCCATCTAGGTTGTTTCCAGGTTTTGGCTATTACAAACAATGCTGATATGAACACAGCTGAGCAAGTGCTCTTGTGGTATGATTGAGCATTTCATGGGTATATTCCCAAGAGTGGTATAGCTGGATCTTGGGGAAATTGATTCCCAATTTTCTAAGAAAGCGCCATATTGATTTCCAAAGTGGTTGTATAAGCTTGCATTCCCACCAGCAGTGGAGGAGAGTTCCCCTAGTTCCACATCCTCTCCAGCATAAAGTGTCTTCAGTGTTTTTGAATTCCGGACCATTCTCTTTACTGCTGAAGCCAGTCTTTGTAAGGAATCTCTGAAAGATTCTTTTGGACCCTGTATAACCTTTGTAAATGTCTCAGTTTTCTTTCCTGGTTCCTCAACTCTGTCTCATGCATTCAAACCTGCCATTTGACATAGAATTAAGATTTGGATATCATATAAACTTTGTTTTTTTGTACTGCAGCATATTGGCCTTCTCCAACAAGCTGATTTGGGGAGACTTTTATTTCTTTATCCCTCCATTGTTTTTCTCTGTTTTTATATTCCTCTTTGAACCACATTTGCCACTGGAGCTGTTGTCCAGGTGCCAGAACAGCATTTGCCAGCTCCCGCCAGTCCTGTGGTAATATCCTATTATAAGTTGACCAGGTGTTTAACATTTGCTTTATATATGCGGAATGCATGCCATAAGATACTATTGCCTCCTTTAAACCTTTGAAAATCTAACATTTCAATTGGAGTCCAAATATTTTGTGTATTCACTTGATCAGATAACTGCTGGATGGTTACTGAATTAATTAAGAATGATTGTATGAAAACAGGCTTTCTTTCTGTAACCTTATGATCCAATCCTAAAACAACATCACTGTTAATTTCTTCTGTCTGAATTTGAATTTCTCTATAATTCATTTTAACAGGTTTAACAGGTTTTTCTAAAACTTTTTTCCTGGCACTTAAATTGACTTTTTTTTTGGTTTTTTTTGTTGTTGTTTTTGTTGTTTTTTTTGTTTTTTGTTTTTTGAGACAGGGTTTCTCTGTGTAGCTTTGTGTCTTCCCTGGAACACACTTGGTAGACCAGGCTGGCCTCGAAATCACAGAGATCCGCCTGCCTCTGCCTCCTGAGTACTGGGATTAAAGGTGTGTGCCACCTCACCCGGCAAAATTGACTATTTTTTAAATAGTAATATAAGGATAAGAAAAGTAATGTGCATAATTCGATCAACATTAATCTTCTTATATAGTTGTTCCATTGTCAGACTGCCTAAAATTTCAAACAAAGCTCAATTTTCTTCCAATGTACACAAAAAAAATCCATTTTTTAAATGTGGAAAAAAATTTCTCTTTTAAATAATTTCCTTTAAAATATCTGATATCTTAATTAACTTACCAATTCTGGGTAGAACAGTAGAAATCTGAGGGAATTTCAAAACAGCTACCTAGTGTCCGAGGTGTGAATCCAGAGAGAGAGAGAGAGAGAGAGAGAGAGAGAGAGAGAGAGAGAGAGAGAGAGCAAGAAAGTGTAGCCTCAAGTTCCAGCTGAAAACTTAAATCCAGCCATGTGTTCCCACTTGAGCCGAGTCGAACCTGTGCTTAGGCTTCCTTAAGCTCCAACCACTGCAATTAGCGGTAGCTCCAGCAGGGCAGGTCTGAGTTGTTTGTAGCATCAGCTTTAAGGAAGTAGCTCCAGCTGTGGTAATGGCTTGTAGCTATGGTCATCGGGCCTGAGACCTAAGCCGAGCTGGACCAGAGCTAGGGAGCCAGGCCGCCTAGGTGGGAAACCTTACCTGCTGCCAAGCCAAGCCAACCAGTTTTTAATGAATTCTTGCCACATGGGCACCAAATGTAGATGAATGGTCTTGTTAAATAAGAAACACAGAGCCAATGCAGAGATGAAAGCCCAAGACATCAGAACTAAAACATTACGCTTAACTGCTGCTGTTGTCCTCTTCAGCAAGAGACCTACTTCCTGTCTGTTTGTCTTTTTTATAGACTTTTTATTCTGCCTTCTCATTGGTTGTAAACCCAACCACATGACCTCCTCGTCACTGCCTGTCTGTACAGAACTCCAGGTCTTCTATGGTTGGTATTGAGATTAAAGGTGTGTGTCTCCATGCTGGCTGTATCCTTGAACACACAGAGATCCGCCTAGCTCTGCCTCCCAAGAGCTGGGATTAAAGGCATGCACCACCACTGCCCAGTTTCTGCTATGGATTGCTATTAGCTCTGACCCCCAGGCAACTTTATTTATTAACATGCAAATAAAATCACATTTCAGTACAATTAACATATCACCATACTTAGGGGCTTTGCTTGGCACCTTTCTTCTCCCCCATTTGCAACAATGCAATGCCTACATTATGTTAACCACATTACTTCTGTCTAAAAATTGTCATGAGTTTTTACTAATTCCCATTGTTGAAGAGGAGATATTATAATCACCCTTTTGTTAGCTACCAATTCCTCATCCCATAGACAGCTTTGTGAGGTTTTTATTAGTAATTCCTGCTGAAATTATTTTATCATTCAGAAATCAAATTTGTTCTGGTGGAAAGCTACCTCTGCACAACACAAAAATACCTGAATTTCTTCCCTCATTATACTTTAGGACCCAAAAAGAGGTTATACTAATCTCATAATAATTAAATGAAAACATGATTGACTATTAAGAACATAAGACAAGTATGAATTTGAAAACTACACCATCATGCTCTCAAGGAAAGTGTTTTTGTAAAAGTGAACAGTGCATATTTATCATGGTGATGTTTGCAGAAGAAATCCCACTGGGAAAGCATTCCTCTTGGCTACAGCATTGGCTGCCATCCAAAATTCACAGACTATAAAAAATGAAAACCATTTTTTGAAGAAAACTTAAGGATAGAATTCACTTGAAGTCCATGACTTTCTGAGGAAGTGCTCAGGCCATAAGTCAAAGTAACATTTTCATCAGTCCAATTTGGCAAGCAGGATAAATGATCTGGCCATGAATGCACATGTTGAGAGGGGCTTGGGAGAGAGACCCTCAGGAAATACTTGTGGAATGCTGACTCCTGACCCAACATGACTGTGCTGGAGAGGAAGGCCTCATGGAAGGTGTTAGATCACAGTGGGGAGATACCTAGCCAGTGAAACAATGAAACTTTGTTGACTTTCTGTTGAAACAAGTCTCTATCTCTCCCAGCTGCCTAATTCAGTGTATGTGCTGCCAGGCTTTTATGATCTACAGAGTTCAATAGATTGAAGATGCCCCTAAGTTGAGTCTGAACACAGGCACCTAATGCTAACCTAGTCCAGGAGATGACAGGTTTCTCTGTGATAACTACTCCAAGTAAGCAGATGTCAGCATATTTCACACTAAATTTTTCTGAAGTGTTGATGTTTTCCAGCTTTTTAAGACACAAATTTGTGACTTGTGAAATGAAAATACAGTACCAATTTCTTTGAAACAGTGAAAGAAAGAAAAAAATTTAAAAAATTATTTCCCCCTGAGGTCATTAGGTTGAATCCACCCTGAGCTGGTAGTTACTAAATCACATTACTAAGGTTTAATTTATAAATACCCAACATTGAGGGTACTAGAGAAGAAGTGGGGAGAGTAGTACCAAGTAGAGACAATGAGAAAGGTTAATTAAATAGAACTCCAAACAAATGAGTCAGCTAGGGTCCATGCCCCCAAAAAGTGGGGGACCATTCTTACTAGGAGGCCATAAAAATGGTCTTAAATCCACTACCTACAGGAATGAGTCTTCCTTAATTTTTTCACAAGATGTGAAATATTGTAGACTATTCTTTGGAATAAAGAAACTGAAATGGAGGTGGAGCACAAATCTCAGTCAGTAAAAGCTCTTGCTAAGCAAACAAAAGAATCTCAGTTTAATCTCCAGTACCCACACTTTGTAAAATTCCAGGTCTGGTGGTGTGTTCTTGTAATCCCAACACTGAGGAGGCAGAGATAGGCATATCTCTGTGGAAAGTCAGCTTATTTTGGTTGGTAAGCTCCAGGACAGTGAGAGACTGTGTCTCAAAAGTCATGTAAGCAACTCCTGAGGAATCCTTACATTCTCTTCTGGCCTCCACATGCACATGCATACATGCGTGCATACACATGCACACCCACATGTGTCTGTAAATATACATACATACACATGCATGTGTGGAAAAACAGGAAGGCAAAGGAGGTACCTTCCTGTGCCCAGTGAATCATGCCAATGACCTGAACAAGAGATTTTTCAACAATCTGGTGTCTGAGACCAAAATGAAGTGTGGTGTAGCTAGAGTTTTCCTGCCTTGCCCACAGTCAGGACAAATCCTTGTTGCCCGCCAGTCCCACAGCCACTCAGACCCAACCAAGTAAACACAGAGACTTATATTGCTTACAAACTGTATGGCCATGGCAGGCTTCTTGCTAATTGTTCTTATAGCTTAAATTAAGACATTTTCATAAATCTATACCTTGCCACATGGCTTGTGGCTTACCGATGTCTTCACATGCTGTTTGTCATGTTGGCGGGTAGCAGTGACTCTTTCCGCCTTCCTGTTCTTTCTTTTCTCCTGTTAGTCCCGCCTATACTTCGTGCCTAGCCACTGGCCAATCAGTGTTTTATTTATTGACCAATCAGAGTAATTTGATATACAGACCATCCCACAGCAGTGTGGAAAGTTGGAGGTAATGATAAAAAAAATCAATAAGGCTCAAAATATCTGTAAAAATATAGTTAGGATCAAAGAGGACTCTAACACAGAGGTCACTCCATGAAAGAAATATCACTAAGATACTTCAGGGGTGCTTTTGGATTTTGAATTTGAGATTTTCTGTGAGCAATGATAAGTACAAGAGAACTGAATCAGGTATTGAGCTTGCAGGTATTAAGCATAAGCTAGACTACTCACCACACACCAATCTCCCAATGCTTCCATCAGAGTTTCACATGGTTGGGTGCAGTCTATGAGACAATCATTGAAACCACTTACTGAATAAATGTATGTGCAAAGGCCAAAGAGCTCTTAATATATAAAGTGAGTCTCTCAGTATAGGCTGAGTATTTACACATGGAAAATATTGCTATTGTCTCACGGTTGTTTGAAAATGTGACCAAGTCCTACCACTGGACGCAGCTCTCTAAGAGAAAATACCTTTTGTATCCAGTACAATTCCTAAAAGATAATACTAATGTGACTAATGTTCAGTTAACATTTTTATCATGTGCATGAATAAAAGATAGAATGAATACAAGGAAATGTGAAAGGCATGCAAAAGATAAAATTACTGCATTTTTCATTCCATGAATTGAAACAAAACTATTGATTTAATTCCTAAAATTTTAAAGGCCATTCCTCTAATTCTCTCAGTTACCATTGCCACCATCTTGTTATCAGGTCTGTCCTGGACCCTAGAAAATGTTCATAGCTGGTCTCTCATCCACTCACCTCAACCTCCTTCCCATTTTATATTCTATTCTGTAGACAAATAGAATCTATTAAAAATTCAAGTTTACTGCAGGAGCTCTGCACAGATTCAAGCCAGTCAACATTCCAGCACATAATGGGGAAGGGCTCATGAGCTCCAACCCCTCTGAAGATCTGTTGATAACTGATAGCCTCTAAAGAAGGGAGAATCATTTTCTTTAAATATGTGGTCCATGGTGGGTCTTCCATGCTCTAGTGGATGGCCCTACTACCATAAAATTTGGGCTTGATGGATTATGTTTTAAAAGACACAAAGTTGGAAGGAGGATGGGGCTGGGGTGAGAAAAGTTGGAAGGGGAAGGGAACTAGGAGTGATCAGTGGATCTGAGAGCAGCTTGTGCAAGACTGAATATGATCAAAATGTATTCCATACATTTATTAAATTCTCAAATAATTAATTAATTAAAATATTTTATTTTTAATAGTTCATATCTGATTATCATGTGGACATTCTCATTAAAATACTATAAATGGATAGAAAAGCACGTGTAGTAGAAACCAAACTTCTTAGCATAGTTAGGAAGATTAATGCATAAATATGAATTCTTTGTTAGCACCTACTATCCAACCAAGAAATCTTCCTGCCATCTTCACTGAATCTAGGCTTAGAATAATAGAATATTGCAGAAGTGAAATACTTGGACTTCCAAATCTAAATTACCTTCTGCATGGATTTCATAGATACCTTAATCTGCACCACCCGCTTGTATATAAAATTTTAAATACCTAGAAATAACCATCCTGGATGATAAGTAGCCATGAAAGGAGAGAGTTCAAAGAATATTGAAGCTTTATACATGTGAAGAAAAGAGAAGACTAGAAAATAGCCTCTAGCCCTACCCCTCCCCAACTACCACCAAGTTGATGTCATGAAAATCAGAGGAAAAACACATAGCCACATTCCCCACATTTGTAACCTACAAAGCAGGGAACAAAATAGAACAGATGCTTTAATCTGTTAATTGTAGGAGTATTTTGTTATATAATTATAACTCAAACCCAGAGCTCATATCATGGTCTATGATCTTGCCTTCTTCTCTGGGCTGAAAGTTTTTTCAGAACAAAAACTATTTTATTAATTTTTAAACTTTATAAGCTTTATTATAAAAATCTTGCAAATAAAGAAAACCACACACCAAAATTAACCAGACCAAAATTCTATACATCACAAGTTAAAGTGTAAAACTGAATGAAAGCTACATCACTTATGTTCCAAATGTGTACTCTAACTGTATGGAAGTTCACACAAACTATATTGATTCAGACTCCAGGTAATTATACACAATTAGATACTCAGTAACCATTGGCTGGTTAGTTTTGTTGAATTGAGTGATTTATAGATGCATGATGCATTTATTAGAGAACAGAGGAACAAATACCAGTAGCAAGGGGTCTAATCTAACCACAGTAATCTATAGGTGTCCCATAGGAGCTAATCAGCCTTCTCAAGTACATAGCACTTTGTTGTTTATATGCCACTGTCCCATGTATCACTTTATTTCACTTGACTTATCCTCAATGGATTTCTTTTCTCCAGATATAAATAATACAAGTTACCTAAGAGATAAAACATAATGATCTAAAATTGGCATAAGAATAAAATAAGGTCATGCAAATAAACCTGGTTGCCCCTTACAAAGATAATTTTTCAGATGGACTTTGGAATATCTCCATCAATATAACCATCCCATGGACACCTCAAAGCCAATGTGTCTAAAATATCATCTTTAAATCCACAGAATGAATCCTCACAAAAAAAGAACACAATATGTCATTTTTTCAATCAGTCTACATTTTTTGCCCTCTTCCCCACAGATTGGCTCTATCATGTTAACCAACTGCCTAAACCAGAAATATAAGTACATCTCTAGAATCTTCTCTCCACTTCTCATGCTGGAAAAAAAAAAACAATAAACTTCATCCATAACAGTAAACTTGAAACAGCTCAGTGAGAGGTTTTGCCTAGCATGTACAAGGACCTGGTTCCAATCCTCAGAACTACAAACAAACAAAAAAAAAATACAAACAATAGGTATAGATTGTACCACTAAACCTTTCCTTCTCTCTCTCTCTCTCTCTCTCTCTCTCTCTCTCTCTCTCTCTCTCTCTCTCTCTGTGTGTGTGTGTGTGTGTGTGTGTGTGTGTGTGTGTGTGTATGTGTGTGTTAGGCTATAAGTAGACATGTCATATGACTTCATTGTATTAGATACCTAAGGAAAATGGACTATAGAGATTCATCCAGTTTAAAAGTCTTCCAGACCAAACAGATTTTTTTACATCTCCTGAAGAAATTCTGGCTAACAATGGGTCCTTAATGAAATATGAGTAATCAAAAACTCTCAATATTATACCTCTGAAGACCTGCCAAAACCAGCTAGTATAGCCCTTTCTCTATTTTATACATGGTAAACAAAAGCCAAACCATGACTTGTTCAAGATCACCTGAAAAGTCAGTGATTTTCAATCAAATGGCATTCTTTCTGTTGTCCTAATACAAAGAGAGTTGTATTTTGCTATCATGTTAACTGCTTACAATTGGGTCTATCTAAAAAAGAAAACACAAACATGCAACTGACTAAAACAGGATAAAAATAAATCATTCAAAGGAGAGTAGTAGGCCATCTGAAATGTTATTATATATTCCATTGGACTTCAAAGGAGGACTAGGTGTCCATCTGTGCTGAAAAGACACTCATTTGAATGCTGACACACACTAAATCAGCATTGTCCTCTCTTTTAACCCTGTGGTTTTAACGAAGGCTTACAATGCCTTAAGATGATCACTGACAAGTCTTTCCTTTATGAGACACAAAATGACTAATATGTATAAATGCAATGCCATTCTAGATAAAATCATTAGATTCTGTGTCTGTAGTTGTATACAAAAGATATTAGAAAACAAAATCACCCAATGATTCATTTGCTACCATTATAAAAGACACCAGTAAAACTGCTGTTTCTGGCCAGGTGATGTGTTAAATTCTAGGGCCAGTCAATAAAATAGGAGCTGAGAAGTATCCACTGTGCATGACAAAGTCTCTGAACCTAGAGCACAGAACATTGTAGATGGCAATGACCTGAAGGCTGACTCTGACCTGTGGGGCAAAAGAGAGACTAACCTCTGAGGAATAACACCTACTAGGGAAGGAAAGAGAATACTGATAAAGGGGAGAGAACCTTCCTTCTTAACACACACACACACCTCTGTTCTTGTACAGAGAGCACATGATAGTCTTTCTTCTTGTCTTTGAGGCATGGAATCATTATATCTAAAGCATTCAAAATACTAAACTCCTACTGAAAAGAAAGGGAGGATTATGTGTATATCAGGAACTGATGGGGTACTAGGAAGACATTGGTGACTACTGACACAAATTAACAGGAATTCCTTGATGTTCTTGTGAGGTTGACTATCAGACTTCATCCTCATGCATCATTAGTGCACTGATATAGCCACTTCATTTCTTGTAAATTTCTGGTTTCTCTCAAATGCTAACAAAAGATCAGTTTAAGCTAGTGTTTGACTGGCCAGTTTCAGGAGGACTACTTTCTTTGTCTTAGAATGCTTGTGAAGTTATTTATTGTGAAGTGATGATTCAAGAGATAAGAAACATGGATCTCACAAACTAGTATATTTGAGATATAGATGGAAATCATTAGGTTTTTGAAAGCAACAAATATTTGTCCTTAATTGGATACTCACTAGACACAAGGAAATTGACTGTGCAATTATAATAAAGAGGAAACTTCTAAAATATGTTTGAAATATCAGAAATTATAACCTAGCAGTGCATCCCAATTACACAAAATAATAGAAATGTTTATATTTTTCAAATGGGTACAAAACTACACTATAATGCATCAAAAAGGAAGACATCAATATTTTATTAAATCTTCACAATCAACTGCACCAGACCTAGACCAGGCACTGTGAATTTAATGATGAATCATATGGACCCTTCCCTCTGATTCTTAGGTTAGATAAAAATCACAATGGGAGGGGCTGGAGAGATGGCTCAGAGGTTAATAGCAATGGCTGATCTTCCTGAGGTCCTGAGTTCAATTCCCAGCCATCACAGGGTGGCTCACAACCATCTATAATGAGATCCAGTCCCCTCTTCTGGCATGCAGGGATATATGCAGGCAGAACATTGTATACATAATAAATAAATAAAATTCTTAAAAAAAATCACAATGGGAGAATCCCCATATATTGTGTGGTAATACATTTTAGATATAAACACTGTTGGTTTGGATAGAAGTGAGATACCTAAATCATCCAGGGTATATCCTTGGAGTAAAGTAGATGTATCAGGGACTATGGGGGTCCAGCCCCTTGATAGTCCCCTCCCAGGGTCCAGGAAGAATCTACAACCAGCTGATAATTAATCTTTGATAAAAAGAAATGAATCTATGTACATGAAAATCCTTAGTTCATACACTTTATTATTCTGTGATAGTTCTCGCTCTCTCTGCACAGCTTCTATTATGCTCTCATGTCTAGCTCTTTTCTTGCCTGATTTCTTTCTATATTTATCTACTGTCCCCTCTAGGTTCTATCTTAATTCCTTCATCTAGTTCTGTCCCTTCTAGGTTCTCATCTGTCTAGTTCTTTCCCCTATCAGCTCCTCTCCCATCTCCTTCTCTCTCATCTGCTCTTCCTCATCTTCCATCTCGTTCCTCTAGTACTGTCTTCTAGCCCTTCAATCTAGTTCTTCCCCATCTCAGTTTGTTCCTCTCAAGTTCTTACCCATCTAGTTCTTCCATTCTCTTTTCTCTTCTCAGTCTTGTGCCCTGAAAGTACCAGTATATAAAGGGAGGGTCCAAGCTAAATTGTGTAAAGCTATTACTTAATGTCCACTTCCCCTAGGTGGTGTCTCCTTGTGGAATTTAAGTCAGGAGACTTGCAGGTGGGCTGTTATCATTGTTAGTCCTCAGAAGTTGGGTGCCCACCTAGGTGGTGTTTCCTGTAGTTCTTGAAAGTGGTTAAGGGAGATAATCTGATTCCAGAGAAAGCCTTTCTTGAGGCTGTTCTCCAAATACCTGGAATGTGTATGTCCAGAGAGTGATCAGTCCAAACTGTTAGTCCTTCCAAGGGGAAAGTCAATTGGAAAAACTATGAAGGCACACATGATTTTCATAACAGAATACAGCTGATATATAACAAGCCAAGTAACACCAAAAACTCCTTGGGATTTGGCTTCCTCTGGCGGTATTCCCTGATCACTCCAGGTAGTGAATTTGCCATAACCAGCTGAGTTCTTATGATATATTCCTGCAGCCTGCAGCATAAATGTATACTCAGAGTCTTAAGCAATGGGTAAGAAAAAGCAATGTAAAAGGGTCTGAGAAAGGTGTTTCAGGGCCAAGAAAAGCCTGCACAGAAATGTGACAACATAATACCTCATGGAATATGAATTCTTAAGATGAGAAAGAAAAGACTGAAAGACACATGCCTGGGTTAGTTACAGGGGGCTAGATGGGCCTTCTAGGCTCTACACAGATGATAGCAAACCTCTGCTAGTATTACAAAGACAGCCACAATTTCAAAAGCATCAGTAAGTGCTGCTAACGATATTAGTTGTCTTAGTCAGTGTTCTACTGCTGTGAAGAGACACCAAGACAATAGTAACTCTTATAAAAGAAAGCATCTAATTGAGGGCTTGCTTACAGTTTCAGAGGTTAGTTCATTATCATCATGATGGAGAGCAGGGCAGCATGGATGGTGCTATAGAAGTAGCTGAGAGCTTCATCTTAATCCACAGGGAAAGACAGAGACACTAGGCTTGGCATGGGTGACATACTTCCTTCAACAAGGCCACATCTCCTAAGCTTTCTAATCCTTTCAAAGAGTGCTACTCCCTGATGACTAAGCATTCAAATATATGAGCCTATTGGGACCATTCTTATTTAAACCATCATAATACTGATGGATTTTAGAGATGAGAGATTGAGTTTCTCAACTAAAATGTTAGTGAAAAATACTGGATGAATACAAAAGATATGGGAAAGTAAATTTATCAAGACTTGGTGACTGATTGTATTATGTAGTTAAAGAAGTTACCAGCCACTGTTTCTGACTACAACATGTGTTAGATGGTCAGGCACATCAAAAAATAGAAACAGAGAGATACCTATTGTTCATGATGACATAGACAGTTGATTTAGAGTAGAGTACCATAATGGTAGTGGATGACAACAACTTGAGGGGTGAGTCCAACCTGTGAGGCATCAAGGAGACTAACTTCTGAGGAATAACACCTCTGCTAGAGGAAGAGACCCAGGCATCAGCTTCTAAAGCAAGATTCCAGAAGTTCTGTGGCTAAGGATGAGCAGAATAAGGAATCAGAATAGATGTTGGTATTAACTTCTTAGAATTTAGGAAATCTAAGTTTTGGACTTATAAAGAAATGAGATTTCAATTTTTGACCATAACTTCTTTAGGCTTTATCTTCTAAAATCAAAAGGATTTAATCTTTCACTTTCATTTCTCACCATGAATTATACCATAGAAGTATGTTACATTCAAAATCAAGACATGTTAATGTTGCCAGCATTGTATTCTTAGTCTTTAATTTGTCATTCAACTTCAATGCAGAATCCCCGAAGAGCTCTACTAGACAAGATGGAGGTATTAGCTTTGAATATAGATCAGTCTTCAAGTAAAGTTAATAGGTCTTTGCTTTGAGTATTCCAAAGCATTCTGGAAGCCAGACTATATATTGCCTCCTGAGAGTACCCAAAAGAACAATGGTTGGTATTAAAATATGTGTAAGCTCAGGACTCTGCACAGTGACTGCTTATATTCAAAGGAGTCAAGCTCTGTTCCAAGGAGGACAGCCATACCCCAAATAGCCTCATTCACAATACAGATGTTAAGAGAAAAATAGGATGAAAAATAGCGTGAGGATCAGGCTCCAGCTTCCAAAATGAGTCTCTCAGAATGATTGCAATTTTTTATTTTAATCTATTTTTTACCTTTCACATATGCATACATTGCATAATGATCACCCTTACCTACCACACTTGCCTGCCCTCCCCCTTTTCACAAATCAATATTTCATATTCATGTTATGTCATTTTTAGTTTGTGACCCTCCAAAATTACCTACACAAGGCCATCATCTGTATGACTATGGGTTTGAAGCTATCTGATCAGCAAAAAGTACACAATTAAGGCAGTGATTCCCCTCTCCCAGAATCTATTACTAGCCAATATTTCCAAGGTAAAAGGGAGAGCCCCATGAGCCCCTCCCCCTTCCTTGACTGACTGTTAGTGGGGCTGTTCTTATGTGGGCCCAGTGCTGGTAACTACAGTTGACTTGAATTATCGATTACAGTGGTTGTTTTGAGACTAGGGGATGGCATTTTGTACCCCTTTACCCTATCTTATGTCTCTTACATACCTCCTCCCATTCCCTGTGCCTTAGAGGTGATAGTATAAGTGGCTTGGGCCCACACCCACCACTTATTCTCTACATCTTGGGTAACCATTGTGTGTGATATTTTAACTCCATCGGCCTCATTCCTCTCTCTGTTTCCCATGTGGATTGGGACTCAGACACTAAGAAAAAAAAAGTGGGAGTAATCAATTGACCCCCAAGGCTTCAACACATTCTAAAATAACACAAGTCATAAAGGTTTCTGGATTCATAATTTCTTCTGAAATCTAAGTGAAATGAGTCAAGCTCATGATCTATACAATGAAAGATATAGATTCATCTGTGATGGTTAATCAAGATTAACTTGGTGAAATTTGGAGTCACTATTGTGGTAGTATTGTGATCCCCAAAATATTGTGTACTCCAATAAACTTATCTGGGGTCAGAGAAAAAAAACAGCCACTAGTTAGACATAGAGACCAGAAAATGGTGGCACACACACCTTTAATCCTATCATTTGGGAGGCAGAGATCTATTTGGGGGGAAAAAAAGCCACACTGGAAACAGTCAGGCATGGTGACTCACGCCTTTAATCCCAAAAAGTGAGCCTTTAATCCCAGGGAGTGATGGCAGATAGCAGAAAGGTATATACGGCGTGAAGACCAGGAACTAGAAGCTTTTGGCTAGTTACGCATTCAGGCTTTCGAGAAGCAGTTCAGCTGCAATTCATTCTGTATGAGGACTCAGAGGCTTCCAGTCTGAGGAATCAACATCAACTGAGGAATTGGCAAGGTGAGGTGGCTGTGGCTTGTTCTGCTTCTCTGATCTTCCAGCATTCACCCCAATACTTGCTTCAGGTTTGTTTTCATTAATAAGACTCTTTAAGATTCATGCTACACACTACATTGTCTGCAAGGGATTTATAACTTAGGCTAATTGAGGTTGAGTACACTCACCCTAAATGTGGGTGTACTATTTCATGGCAAGGATTTAGAACTGCATAAAAGGTGAAAAGGAGGTGAGTACTCATCATTCTAGTTCATGCCTGTGGACATAGCAACCAGCTTCATGGTCCTGCCATCATGCTCTTCCCCAACAGAATGGTCTATATACCCTGGAACTGGGAGCCAAAATGAAGATTTCTTTCCTTAAGCTGCTTTCACCAGGTATTTGATCCATTGATGAGACAAGTAACTAATATAACAACTCAAGCTCTTCAAGATTTTCTCTTGTTGTGGGTATTTGTACACTGTGTGAAAATGTGTTGCTGTGTTGGGTGTAATAAAAAGCTAAATGGCTAATAGCTAGGCAGGAGGTATAGGCCAAACTTCCGAGCTAGTTAGGAATAAGCCTAAGCTAAAGGCTGAGCTTTTATAATTAATAAGTCTGTATGTCACTTTTTGTGAGCTGAAAGCCAAAAAAAAAAAAAAATCATCTGCATTCTCTAAAGTGCTTCCACCTCCTGACAACTTCCTTTCCAAATTTCTTGTTCCCATGAATTACCTTCTCCTTTCCTGTTTCATTGTATTTGCAACAGAGCCCCTTTTCTCCATTCCTCCAAGCACCTATGAACTAGGTTATTCTGTATAACACACTTTTCTTAAGCCTGTAAGCACTGCAAAGGAAAACTACATAGCACTGAACACAAATCACAGCTGAATGTTAGACACTTAAAGTCTTTGGTTAACATGCCACAGGATTTGTCTTTAGGTGCCTTTCATTTTAGATGTCAAAATTCACTGCTTTTGTCAATCCCTACAGAAATCATTATCATCCCTCTCCTTTGAAACAAATCTAAATGCCCCAGTTCTGTGCACCCTCTAGGATAGAAGCTGGCAAATACTTTGTGTAAAGGAAAAAATGAGTAAGTATTTTATGGTTTTTAAGCTATATAATTTCTGTGGTCATTGTTAAGTTCTGCCTTTATAGAGCAAAAGTAGCTAAAGAGAGCACATAGATGGGTTGATTTAGCCATGTTCCAATAAAATTTTACTTATAAAAGCAGACAAGGTGGCCCAGGTTTAGGTCTTTCAATTCCTGCTCTAAATGCTGCAAATTTTCCTCTTTTAATTCCTTTAGTGTGTGTAGCCATTGAAATCTTCCTTACCACAGTTCTACTACTCCAAACTTTGTTCTGAGGCCTCCAGTGACCTGCATTCCTGAATGTTTATGAGGTGTGACTCTGACTGCTGATCTGCATTGGGGAAGGCTCTGTGGAATGACAAGTTGGACTTTGTCATTCAATATCATTATGCTATGGTCATGGGGGTGGGACAGGGGTGTGGACTACCACAGCATAACCTAACTCACATGACTAATTCACACTGTCTTTGAAGAAAGAATTCTCCAATGAAATTAGCAGTGTAAACAGAATTTCAGGGCAGAACATTCCCAAAGCATAATCCTGAGGTGGGCAAATAGTTCAGTGGTAGTGCTTGCTGGCATGCATGAGCCCCTTGGTCTGATCAAATGAGCTGCCAAAAAAGTAGTTTTCCTGATATACCTTGAAAGAGACCATTAACCTATAAATAATTGCTTTGTATATTAAAATGTATTCTCTTCTCTTAGGCAGAATCCTAAAGATATTTCTAATTCTTATTTGAATTATTACACAAAGTTATTTTGCAGTATTTATTAATTTGTAATAGATTCCAAGAAAGGTTTTCTGTCACATTTTCTTAATTTTAAATTAAGTATTTATTAAGCATGCATTCCAATGACTCTGCTTGGCTGGGGAGTCAGGGATAAACAAGAAGTGAATGGTTCCATTCTTTAAAGACACATGTTCATAAGGAAAAGAGCAGGGTGCTTTGAGAGTATATAACATGGGACCTGGCCAAAGAGACAGAGAGAGAAAGATTCCTGGGAAATACGACATCCTCCTGAACACTGAAGAAAATGACCATTAATAAGCCTAGCATAGCGTCTACCAGTACAATATTGATTGAATTAAGTTCAAGACAGATTATTTTATGTAAAATTTTAGACTTTTAGCTGTAAATGCCTCATTTATAAAGACTAAAATTCTATTCACAACTATTTTCTCATATTACTGTTACAAATTCTTAGTGAGGAATACTGGGGATGCCTTAGTTTCTTTGTTTTATAGAGATTTTCTGTACCTCTTTCATACAACATAGCCCTCATAACACATGAGTATATCTTCCACAATCCTGAGATCACCTTTGTCTGAGCCATACAGCAGCCCCAAAGAATGAGAAGGTAACCTCCACACCAAGAAAAGCTTTGAACCCAGAAGAAATAGACATTGTTAGTGGATGAATGACTAAAGTCCTTAACCCTGAGTCATGTATTCCACTGGGATACACAGAGGTCATACCCAGAGGTCTCCAGGAGGATTCAACTCCAATTGCCCATAGCAGCAATTTACTTGATAGCACACATTTCATTGATTGTATTTACTTTCCTGTATCACATTATATAGCACTGGCTGGCCTGGAAGTTACTATGTAATTTGGACTGACCTTGAACTCAGAGATCTACCTCTCTCTGCCTCCTGAGTACTGAGATTAAAAGTGTGTGCCACCACATCCAGCTTCTACTTGTATTTCAGAGCCCTTCTGTAATAGTCCATAATGTGTGTCAGCTTGGCTAGGTCATAGACCCTTGAGCTTTTAGTCAAATCCCTACCTGGATGTTTTATGAAAGCATATTACTTTTTAATATAACTATTTAAATCATTCTATTTTGCTTAAAGCAGAACACCATTCATACTGTGCTTAGGAATCATTCAATAAATTCAAAACCTTAAGACAAAAAGACTGAGTTATTGAAAAAAGGAATATGCCTCCAGGTTGTCTCTGAACTGAAGCTGCAATAGTAACTCTTCTCTGAGTCTCCATCCTGCTGGTCTGCCCTAAAGAGTTAGGATTGTTAGCCCCCACCATTACATAAGCAAATCCCTGAACCTAAATGAATTTGATAGATATGTGTGTGAGGTATATATGTACAGGTGAAATAATACATCTTTCCTATTGGTTCTGTTCCTCTGGAGAATCCTAACGAGTATAATCTCTCAAACTAATTATACCCAAACCTTGCTTTATCATGTGACTCCAGGAGAGCCCATCTCGCAGATAAACATTCTATAGCATAAAATAGAGAGGTGACTAGCTAAGGTCATAGACTTATTTATATCTAAGCTCAGACTAAAATCCCTAGCTCCTAACAAACACTGATTTTATAAAGACTTAGCACCTACCATCACTCCCTTTCCTATATTCTTTGTTTTTATTGTGAATTGAGCACTTCTTCCAGGCTCATTACATTCTTGGAAATATGTCAGCACATACCTTGTGAATCCTTGTGCAGATGTTGTCAGTAGTGTTGGTTACGTGGTAGTGCTCGTGGCCGATGCTGATGGAGCAGAGTGCTGGGAAGAGTCACGAGCCATAGTTACCTTTTTAGAGCTTTATTGGGAGAGAGAGGGGAGAGGAGGAGGAGGAGGAGGAGGAGGAGGAGGAGGAGAGAGAGAGAGAGAGAGAGAGAGAGAGAGAGAGAGAGAGAAAGGACTGCACAGAAAGGGGAGTATGGAAGGAGAGAGTGCAGAAAAGAAATGCACAGAGGGCACACCCACTTTTTAGGCTGGGATGCTGTCGCAGGCTGGTGACATAATTAAAGACATAATCCTTACATCCCAGACATTTGCTTAATATATATATAAATCAGATAGATGGGAATAGTGGCATCTTTCCTCTCAAAATCTGCTTCCAGCTGACTTTTGGACATTGGTTGACTCTTGGGGGAATGGAGAAGGGGAGTCTTCTGAAATAGACAGGTGTTGTGGGATGCTGTCTGTCATCCATTTGCTCTGGAAACATGTATCTATCTTGGCTGTGGCTGGGGACTTTCTGTTTGACAAGATGCTGGTGACATAGAAAAAAGCTTAGAGAGAAAAGAATCATTATTATTTTATGTTGGTAGATTAGGCTTGTCCAGATGGATTTTGAAACATGTTAAGCTTTATCAGAGACAGATTATTTTAAAGCACCTGTTTCCTTTACTAGTTTGGCATCCAGGAGACAGGTGATCAATTGTTAAAAGCATCTCACAGTAATATATGTTTATATTAAAGTCTTTTTTGTAATGCCTAGACGCTTTTGGGTCTGGGGGTGTAAATACCTTTTAGCTGTTACAGTTTCTTACTTGATGATCTCTGGACTTCGGTTCTGTGGTGGTCCTGTACCATCAGCTGAACAGTGAGTTAGAACAGGGAACTGGGAAGAGAAAATTGCCACGGACTGGCCCACCGGGAGTACCATGACCGTAGGAGAATCAGGGCTTGGGTAGTCAGGAAGGCAAAGATTCGGCGACTGACAGACAGACAACACACTCAAAAGTGGTTTGAATCTGCTGCAACTTTACTTCTGCAAATCAGTAGTTTATATACAGAAAAGAAAACTATCAAGTCATACAGGGAACAACAAGAGCTTGGCAATAATTCAATTACATCATCTTTAAAAAACATCAAGCACACAGTTACTAATCGGCGCTAGACATATCCCTTCACTCACAAGAACTTTATGACCCAAAGAGCAGTCTGTGTTTTTTTAAACTTAGTACAGTTCCTAGACTTGTGTAGGCTTCTTGCAGCTGTGTCCTTCATCTTTATCTCAGCTGCTCACTAGTTTATTATTCATTTTTACTTTTCTGGTTCTCATGACCCATTTAGCCAATTTGGATGCTGCAGATCCTCCATAAGTCTTTCTTCAGTTCTTTACCATATATCTCTTCTAATATAAAATCTTTTTACCTGCTGGAATATGGACACGTACTTTTACACATGTAAGGGGAAGGGGTTCTGCTGTAGTCCTTAAGTTTTCCATGCTGAACTTCCTCAACAGAGGGGCCCACCATCTGCCTCCTATGAGATAATGTTTTCTGCCATAAATCACTTTAGTTGGGATTCCTAGTGGGTGAGTGTTCATTCCCTAGAAGTGCCTGAACTATTATACTTTCTATTATCTAGCGGCTTGAGGCTTGAGGTCTTTAAGGAATATTTCATTCTGCTATATCTAAATAAGGTCCATGTCCAGCTTCCCCTTTCCTCCACAGTTCACAACCCAAGCATTCATTAATTTTGGCTGTGTTTTATAGATTAATTAGAACATTATCAGAAAAGCAGTTATACAGAACCTATAGCCCAGAGAGCTCATGATCTGTGAAGCACGTCTCCTTCGAGAAGGAGGCATAACACGGGCACTCTGCCAGGGACCTCCAGGGAGCTTAGTCCTGTGGGACACGTATCTCCCGTCCGCTATTACTGACATAATTGTTTATGTCACACAGACGACACTGGAGTTGGTGTGGCAGAAAATCTTGTGGTGTATGAGACTTTATTTTTTTGGAATTAGGAACAAGGCAAAGATCAGGGCCCTGTCTCTATGCATGTGAGAAACACAGGCAATAACTCTGAAAGTGCAATTAAATCTGGTGAGGTGGGTAAGGCTGTCCTCTGTACCCAACAATAAAGGAGAAGTGACTTCCCAAAACTCCAAGGACTGAGTCAGTGGCTCTGGTGTCCAGAAGGAAAGAAATGGATCACTTCCCTGCTATGTTCTGGGTTCCCTGTCATTTCTGTAGCCAAGCCTAGGTCTGCAGGAGGTCTTAGCTTGATGTACCCATGCATCTTGGCACCTGGGGGCAGTCAGCTGACTGGTTGTCATTCTAGGCAGCACTTTTAACAAGGTTGCTGATGGCCTGGCAGGACATTCACTAGCCCATGGCCTTTTTCCTCACTTAAAACAGGGACCCAACAGCTTTTGGGAGTCAGTGAGTGCCAGCACTTGGCAATTTTGTTTTCAGGCTTTTATCTCTTCCCTGGCACACCTTAAATGCCACAGATGACTCTTTTGCCTGTGGGGTCAGGAGCCTTGCTCTTCAGATGCTTAAGTTTTAGTTGGAGAGGTCTGGGGAACAAGACATAGATTTTATGCCATGTCCTGATTATTTTCCCTGATGATTGGTGGCTTAAGGACAGCTTTTGGAAGATCTGCAAGTAGGCAGACTATAAACCAATCCTTTTGGAAGACTTGTCTGAGGCTATAAGCTGATTTTTTGGCTTAGGAGCCATCCTGACTACTGCAAACTTATTTGTACGGATCTTAGCCACTTCCAGATCCATCTGTGTCTCCCGAGGCAGTTTGAGAATGAGTGGGTAAAGTTAAGGTGAGTTAGGGCGAGAGTCATAGAAGCTGCCCAAGCCCACCCATTTGGCCCACCCACTGCCAGCAGAAGTCAGACAGAAAAGGTTGCATGTGGCAGATGCAGAAGTGGAGAGGGAGAAGCTTGGGGATAAAGTAACTCTTAGCCAGGCAGTTGTGGTACACACCTTTAATCCCAGCACTCGGGAGGCAGAGGCAGGCGGATCTTTGTGAGTTCGAGGCAAGCCTGGTCTACAAAGCAAGTTCCAGGAAAGGTGCAAAATTACACAGAGAAACCCTGTCTGGAAAAAAAAAAAAAGTAACTCTTTTATTTGCCCGTTCACTGGCAGAAGTTCCCATGATGCTGTTATGCGGCCAGATTTACTGGGACCCTCCAATTTGTTCTATGGCTTTTGTCCATTTGTTGGCAGAAGTTTCTACAACACTGTTATGTGTCCAGATTTATCAGTACCTGCCCCTATCCGCCAATGTAAGTGGTAAATGTATCTGCCCCTTTGTCCCATGGCTGTAGCCGAGAGAAAAATAAAAAATTAAAATAACAAACTGGGATCAGACTCCAATCTCAGGTGTCCCTGAAAGTAAAAAGAGATGTAAGAATCAGCTCAACTTACCCATCCTCTTCGTCAAGGGATGGGAAGGGCTGGGGCTGTACTGCAGTTGGTCCACAGTGGACCTGAGACAGCATTGACCCCCTCCTCAGGAGCTAAAATGTGCCTGCCATTGTCAGCACAGCCCAAGGACAACCCCCAGGGTGTCTATCACAAAGAATATAGGTCAGACTACAGCCGTGAGAATGTCAGACTCACTCATTGTGGTGAAGAATCATGGCAGTAGCAGTAATGGTAGCTGTGTGAGGGTCCAGCAGAGGCAAGGGACGCATGCATGCAGCGGTCACAGCAGGTCCTCCATGGTCTATCTGAATCTGAACGGCACCAAATGTTGGTTATGTGGCAGTGCTCGTAGCTTGCCACCACCCATGGTGGTGCCATGCCGACAGAGTAGAGTACTTGATGTATCGGCGACAGAAGAGTCACAAGCCATAGTTACCTTTCTAGAGCTTTATTGGGAAAGAGAAGGGGAGGGGGAGAGGGAGAGGGAGAGAGGGAGAGAGAGAGAAAGGACCACACGGAGGGGGGAGTAAGGAAGGAGAGAGTGCAGAAAAGAGAACACACAGAGGGCATGCCTGCTTTTTAGGCTGGGATGCCATTGCAGGCTGGTGACATAATTTAAGGACATAATCCTTACAAGTATTTAAGAAGAGGCTCATTCATCACTTCTGTCCTGCTCTGTATTCTAATCCAGGATATGCATTATATTCTTTTCTAGCCTACTTCATTCTCCATTAACACACATGTTGATTCAATCTTACTGCATTTCCTTATCCAATATATGCAACCTTACATCTCCCTCAAAAAAAAAATCACAAGCAACCAGAGCCTAAAATGAAGGGTCACCCCAAGAGTCCAGATCTTATGATAGTCCAGCCACAGTTCAGCAACCTTTCCCTCTTGTGGGCTGCAAGAATATATCATAGAGATTCAGCTGTGTATTAAAACTGAACTTTGACTGGCCTAGGATCTGTCAAAAGGCAAAGCCATTTATTATGAATATTTTTGTGTTACCCAGCCTTTAATATTTCATCTGTATTTTGCTATGAAATCCTTGTGTGCCCAGACCTATTGGTAAACAGTTCAGCTCCCCAGACCTGCTGAAACTACTAAATTACTAACTGCCCTGCTGAGTTAAGGAGACAAGCTGGCTGGAGACACTTTGCTTTGTTTCCTGTGCTAATGAAGCTCAGACCATCCCCTGGCTTTGAGGAGGCCTAGTGGTTCTCCAGAGCATTTTGACTGAAAACAAAAGAGGTTTTTACATATCAAGTTGAGAGATAAAACAACATTCCAGAGGAGACAGAGAACCACCTGCACAGGGAAAGAAAAGGCAGGCATATTCTGTAGACACAGACAGAACAGCATGGTGAGAGAAAAGAGAGAACCACAGAGGGTAAGCAGATCTCAAGTAGAGTTTTCTGAGTGCCAGGAGTAAAGAGAAGCAGAGATGGAGAAAGAGGATACAGAGGACAAAGATGAGGCTGAAAGCATAGGAGTTAGTCGTTAGCTGGACTATGAGCTAGGGAGCTGGATGGAACTGCAGTTATGGAGACAGGATTTCATCCCAGAGAAATAAAGTAGATGGATATAGAGCTTGTTATGTCTAGAGTTATTTCTGGATTGAATGCCTGGTGGAACTATAGCTGAATTGATGTAATTTTGTCTTAGAGGAATAAAGTTAACAGACATAAGAACACAGTGTACATAGATTTTTTTCCCCTGATATCCCACACCAGATATAGCAAAGCCCCCTTGGACCCTGGGGAATCAATATTTCCCCAGGGAACTCTTAAGATTCTAAGGCTATTGTGGCCAGGCCAAGTGTAGGTGATACCCCACATTAACAGATTAAAGAAAATAAATGAAGGAATGAATGAATACATCTAGAAGAGATGAAATACCTCAAAATCTCTTATTAGTTGGCTCTGGAGACAACTGTCAAAAAGCTGTCACAAAGCTGATCCTCTTACTCTGGAGACCCCACACATAAGAGATGCTGCAACCTTTCTAGTTACAATCTAATGAAGGCCACTGCTTTGGGGAAGTGGATTTACAAGATAAAAATGACTGAGATGGTAAGCAGGTTAATAGCAGTCTAACTGGAATTCTTCAGACTATCTCCTGGGACAACGCTGCCTGCACTGGTCTGGGCAGCTCCTAATAGACGGTGTCTTGAACAGGGTCTGTCTCCCTTCAGCCTTAGCAAATTCAGTCCTCCCCCATGCATGTTATAGTCTTGCATTGGAAACAGCTGCAGCTGGGCAAGAAACTGTCAGGGAGACATGGAAAACAGCCCAGGTGGCAGGCTCAGTGGGAAACAAGAAGAGACCACAAAGCCTTTGTTCTCATTTCATTTCTGTTGCTGTGGTAAAATACTCTGACCAAAAGCAACTTAGGGGAGAAAGAGTGTGTTCCAGTTCACAATTCCATGTTATAGTACATCATTACAGGAAAGCCAGGATAGAAATCTGAAGCAAATAGTCACATGACACTGAGGAACTAAGAGAGAATTGTAGCAGGAATCTTAAAAGCTCTTATTAATAAAAACAAACCTGTGGCCAGTTACTGGTGTGAAATGCTGGAAGATCAAAGAGACAGAAGAAGCCACTGGTTCCTCACCTGGCCAATTCCTCAGGTGGTCTTGTTTCCTCAGACTGAAAGCCTCTGTGTCCTCATATCTGAATGGCTTTCAGCTGAACTGTGCTGCTAGAAGCCTGAAAGCTTAACCAGCCAAATGCCTTATATACCTTTCTGCTTTCTACTACCACTCCCTGGGATTAAAGGCTCACTTTCTGGGATTAAAGGTGTGAGTCACCAAACTTGGCTGTATCCTTGAACAGATGGATTTCTGCCTCTGGAATGCTAGAATTAAAGGCGTGTGCTACCACTGCTAACTTCTATGTTTAATATTGTGGCTGTTCTGTCTCTGACCCCAGATAATTTTATTAGGGTGCACAATATTTTGGGGAATACAATACCACCACATTAATAAATGCATTCAAACTTAATACTCAGCTGCCTTTCTCCACTTAGACAGCCAGGACCCAAATCAGGAAATCATGCTACCCAAATTTAGGCTGAGTCTTCCTATATCAATTAAAGTAATGAAGATAATGTCCCACAGACACATGCTTAGAGGCCAACCTGATCCAGACAATCCCCTATTGAGACTCACTTCCCCAGTGATTCTAGGTTGTGTCAAGTTGACAGTTAAAACTAACCATCAGATCATTTAACAGAGGAAATATTTTAACAAATGAGGTGAGTTGGGGAATATTACTTTAAAGTGTGTTGCTTTTGTTTATGTTGCATTTGTTTAACTCCATGAAGCTGTGTTACTGTACCTGTCTAAAACACCTAATGGTCTAATAAAGAGCTGAAAAGCCAACAGCAAAGCAAGAGAAAGGATAGGTGGGGCTGGCAGGCAGAGAGAATTAATAGAAGGAGAAACTGGGAAGAGAAGAAAAAGAAGTAGCCATAGAAGGAGGAGGACATTCGGGACCAGCCACCCAGCTACACAGCAAGCCATGGAGTAAGAAACAAAGAAAGGTACACAAGAATAGAAAAGAAAAAAGATAGATCTAGGCAAAAGATAGATGGGTTAATGTAATTCTACTTCTAATAGGCATTTTAATAAAAAAAAACAGAGACAGAAATCAGGGTAAATGCTGAAAGATCAGAGAGATGAAGGAACAAACTCCCTCTTAATTCCAGGACTTCTCAGCATGAAAAATCTCTTGTTCCTGTCTCTTTATGCTTTATATACCTTTCTTTACCCAGCTATCACTTCCTGGGATTAAAGATGTGTGTGCTTCCCAAGCAAAGGCTTGAGATCTCAAGTGCTGGAATTAAAAGAGTGTGCCAGCACTGCCTTGCGTCTATGTTTAATCTAGTACCTTGTTCTGTCCTCTGATCTTCAGACAAATTTTATTAGGGTACACAATATATCACCATATTTCCCCTTTTTTGTAAAAAATAATAAAAGAAGGGTATAACTAATATAAGAAAAACTATATAAAATAAGTATAAGTATATATAATATATACAGTTAAGAATTACATTAACAATGTCCAGGCCATTAACATTTGACAGATTCAGAGAAAATATTCCATTATTTATTCTATTTTAGTGAGTCCAAAATATTGTACCTAATTCACTTTCTATCCTAACTAGTATTACCAACCCAAAGCTATCTTTTGATGACTTTCAAACTTATACACTTTAAACCTCTTTAGTGACTTTCTTTTTTGAATGTTTAACAAGGAAAACTATAACTATCTAATCTTCAACTACACCAGAGACCCAAGAATGAAATGATATTAACTGAGTAAGCAGCAAGTGCAAACAAGTGACTTCCAAAAAATGTGAGAAATGACAGAAACAGCTGACTGCCTGGAAAGTCACCCAAGGTTCCTCTGCAATGATGGGGTATCCATCTTTGGCCCATAGGCCTAGCATATTTGACAGACTTATCTGTGAAGCAGGATTTTCTGAAGAGATGGCCTACCTTGTCTTGACAAAGTTTGGCAGTACTTTCTTTTGTGTCCTGCTTGTCCACTTTGGACAGCATACTGTCAGCAGTTGAGGCAAGGGCATTTTCTTGCCCAGTGGCCAACTTTTGCCACAAAGAAAGTAAACTCCATATGGAGTTTCTTTGATGTCCATTATCTTCTCTGAAGTAGATTGGTGCTGCCAGGATCAGCCATGACTCATAGTCATAAAAAAAGAATCTATGTTATTAAAATATCTTAAATGCCATATTCTGTAGATCTCTGAAGTGTTTGAAGATGACCTGTCTATCTAAAATATATTTCTGTATGACCTTGAAAACATACCTAACCTGAGTACAAGTTTGATTATAGTAGGTGACTAACTACTAAGCTGCATTTCTTTATATCCTAATTAGTTGGTAATAATAAGTTTCAAGGACTTGAAATTTGCATTACATTGTTAAATGAACTATATAGGTACAATACCTTGAACAAGATTAGAAATACATGTACAGTATTTTCTAACAAAACCAATCTCAAATTTTTATCAATATATGTAATTTTTATACAATATACAAAAATCCAGTCCAATGTAAAATATTTAAAACTAGTAGTTGCTTTTTAAATGTAGATTCCATAATCTACCTTTTTATCTTATCATATCCATATTCTCCCTTTTCTCTATGCAGACTAGATTCAATAATCTACCCTTTCATCCTATCATTTCTTTTTTTTTTCATCCTATCATTTCTATATTTATTTTCAGATTCAATAATCTACCTCTTTTTTTTGTTTTTGTTTTTGTTTTTTTCGAGACAGGGTTTCTCTGTGTAGCTTTGTGCCTTTCCTGGGACTCACTTGGTAGCCCAGGCTGGCCTCGAACTCACAGAGATCCGCCTGGCTCTGCCTCCCGAGTGCTGGGATTAAAGGCGTGCGCCACCACCGCCCGGCTCAATAATCTACCTCTTATCTGTATCCTCTTTTTTTCTTTTGTTTCATACAAGAACCCTGAATCTAACCTCCTTTGTTTAGATTTTTTTCTGACCATTATCAATTAACAACTTATAACCAACCATCCTAAACAATGACAATTATCCATAACCCATTGAAAGGCCAAAAGCCATCTACCCCCCCCCCTCTTGAGAATGTGGACATTGTGTTCTTAAAATTACTTCCTGCTGTCTGGAGGTGAAGGTGTCTTTAGGAGATCCTGAAAAGAAAAAAAATGGGGTTAATTGTCAAGTCCTGGGAGAGGTAGCTATATCATTTGTTGTTCAGTCTCTGTATAATGTGAAAGTATAGAGTTTGCCTCAAATCCTGATTGGAATAGTCTGTGAGGCTGTATCATCTCAGCTAGCCATCTCAATATTGTCCTGAGCAGTTTGTTGTCCAAAGCAGATCTTTCCGTGGTGTTTGTCAGCTTAATGGCATTATCATTGTCCTAATGGAGTTGTCAGGGTGGGGCCCCATCATCTTTTTGGAGACTTCAAAGTTGCTGTTAGGCATGGTGATGGTTCACTGCAGAAAATCTTTTTCATGGGATATTTTTTTCTGAATGATTTGTCCTTTGTCTTCAGATGTCTCATTTGTCCAGTGTTTTTCAGATTCCTTAGCTGGATGCCTTCATTCTCCTAAAAGACAAAAACAAAACCCTTCCACAACCCTAACTTTGGGGATTTTCCAAATCTAATCTTTATCAATTTTGATTTATAATTTCCCATTAAATTTTTGTTTTATTTTTCTAAAGCTGTTCTATTATCCAGAGCAGTATGGGTTTTTACTATAGGCATTATTAAATTCTTTAATTGCCCTGGGAAGGGGTTTCTTCCATGATGTCAGGAAAGGACTGAAGCAAATTTGTCATGGGGGCCTGTGAGAGGCCCCTCAGAGTTTCCCAACAGCAAAGACAAAGGATTACCTTGTCTGTCCCTTGTTGATCTACAATCCTTAGTTCAAAGGTTGCCTTTGCCACATCTTCTGCATAATCCAGAAGGGAGGGGCATTCTGTTGCCATTGTTCCTTGAAAAAACATTGTTTCTAGGAATGCCCTGTTTACAGTCCATGTTTAGGTGAACTTGATTACTACAATTGAAACATCTGCCATTACTATTTTTCTTCAAACCTCTGGAAATCATCTCTCCTATCCTCATGGTCATGAGATTCAGTATTTATTTGCATCTCAGATCTATACCTCCAAGGGTGCTGAACTTGCCATTAATGGCCTAATTATCCTTTTGCATTGTGTGTTAGTGTTTTCAAAAGCCAGGGATTCAATTATTATCTGTCTAGCTTCTGAATTTCATATCATTCTATTCACTGCTGAAGTTAGTCTTTGTAAGAAATCAGTGAAGGGCTCTTTTGGGCCCTGTATAACTTTTGTAAATGACTCAATTTTCTTTCCTTCTTCTCTAATTCTGTCCCAAGAATTCAAGACTGCCATGCAGCATAAAGCCAAGGTGTGGTTATCATATAAATTTATCTTTGCAATTCAGCATAATTGCCTTCTCCAAGAAGTTGATCTTGGGCTATTTCAATATCTCCAGCCCTACTTCATTGTTCAATGGTCTTAGCCTCATCCTTCCACCAGGCCCTCCATTATAATTGGGGACCAGCCTCTTAGACTGTTGTAACTAAATCTCTCTAGTCTTGAGGGATAATTCTATTACAAGTTGATCACAAGTTTAACATCTGCTTCACAAAAGAAGAGTGGATGCCATATAAGACTATTGCTTTTTGAATCTCCTCAAATCTAACATTTGCATAGGAGTCCAGTCAGCTCTTATACAGCCTTGATGATATCTATGACTGGGTAGTTCCTGTAAGATTAATGGACAGATTAAGGTTGGCTGTTTGAAAGCCTGCTTCTCTGTAATGTTATAATGCAATGTTGAGATTGGTTCTCTTTTAAATTCTTCTGTCTGGGTCTGAACATCTCTATGATCTGTTTTAACAAGTTTTTCTGAAACTTTTATCTTGGCACTCATATTAACCAACTTTTTAATGGTAAAACAGAAATGATCAAACAAATAGTATTTATAATTGACATTACATCTATTCCATCAACTTTAATTATCCTCTCATTTAAGTGTTCCACTTTCAGACTGTTTAATGTATAGTCAAACAGAAACCAAAACTCACTCCCTCCATTGTAAAAAATATTTCCTATTTTTTAATGTGGGGAAAAAGCTTTCTTTTAACCAATTCCTCCCTTTAAGAAATCCCAATTGACTCACCAAATCTGCTGACAATGACTAATCAGATGACAGTGTGGTGGCAGCCCAAGAAGGGGGCCCAGAGAAAGCCACGACCCATCAGGAAAGGAAAGAATCAAAAGATACAGCCATCTGCATAGAGGAAGTGTGTGAAAGTGACTAATTCCTGTGGTTTTTGGAGCCCCAAAACCAACAGAGTTTGCTTCAGAGAAGCTGCAACAAAAACTTAGCCAGCAGGGTAGGGACTCTGGCCATATATAGCTCCGGCCTGAGCCATAGGCAAGTGGCATTTTTGA
The DNA here is from genome assembly GCF_004664715.2 of Peromyscus leucopus. NCBI lineage: Eukaryota > Metazoa > Chordata > Mammalia > Rodentia > Cricetidae > Peromyscus > Peromyscus leucopus. Next base: position 132,210,763 of record NC_051083.1, read on the forward strand.
GCCAGGCAGTGGTGGGGACTCTGGCTGCATGTGCTTGGGCCTGAGCCAGGGACTGCAAGCCCACAGGCCAGCAGCATTTTTGTGAATTCATGCCCCACAAGTCACACACCAGATATAATTCAAATTCTTATAGATCTTTCCATATAAAAAAAAAAAACAGAGCCAGACATTAGGATAAATGCTGAACGATCAGAGAGACAAAGGAACAAGCCACTGCCACCTCTTACTTATAGGACTCCTCTGCCTGAAAAAGCTCTAGTTCCTGATTCCTTATGCCTTATATACCTTTCTCTGCCCTGCTATATTACTTCGTGGGATTAAAGGCACGTGTGCTTCCCAAATAAAGGCATGAAATCTCAAGTGCTGGGTTTAGAAATGTGTGTCACCATTGCCTTGCATCCATGTTTAATCTAGTGGCTTGTTCTGTCCTCTGATCTTCAGGCAAATTTTATTAGGGTATAAAATATATCACCACAGATTAATTTAAAGTTAAGAAAAGCTGGCAAGAAACAAGGCAAGCTAAGGCCCGGCATTTATAAATAAGACTAAGTCTCTGTGACTTATTTGGGAGCTGGGTGGCAGGCCTCCCAAAGAGCCAAAAGAGTAAAAGCAAAAACAATGACAGAGGCCCACCTTCAGCTCCATCATACCTGTCTTTGGTCTGTCACCCTGCTAGAAGGGCAATGTAGGTGGTGTAGGTAGGAAAGCAAAGATGCTGAAAACTAGTAAAGTTGAGTCTTTGTCCAACAATATACATACTATTCACCAAGGTCACTTTGGTAAGGCCATGAATATTGGACCAAAAATCATCTAGGGATGAGGAGTATAAATTTCTAATGTCAGCATCCCTACTCATTTGGTAGATGATCCATGGTTGAGGACTTGCCAAAATTAGGAAGATAATACAGCAGTATCACCATTCTGATGTTCATGTTTGCTACAGTCTGAAAGCTCACATGGTCTGATACAGCCTAACAACACTGAGGTAGGCAGAATCACTGCACCATTTACATGAGGACACTGGCTAACAGATCAGAGAGATTAATGAACTTGCCTAAAGCTACACTGCTAGTCAAAGATGTAGTCTGAATGCAAAGTCCAAATTCAAGGTGTTTCCAGGCTTTCTCTTCAAGATCACAGACCCAGGCCCACCCCACAGTCCTAGAGTGATTGTGCCAGGGTCAGCCTTGTACATGTGTATGCTCTAGGTCTCTCAGAGCCAATGCATCATAGCCATTAGTTGAACTTGAACCCTGCCTTTCAGTGTAAACATTAAGGCAAGGTCATAACCAAAAAGAAAGAAAAAAGTGGGGCTGGCAAGATGGATCAGTGGTCAGCAGTGCACACTATCAAGTCTGACAACCTGAGTTTGATGCCCAGATCCTAGATAGTGGAAGAAGAAAACAGACTCCCAGATTCCTGAGAGTTGTCCTCTGACCTCCCACACACATGCCATATACCAGCACATCACACACACACACACACACACACACACACACACACACACACACACACATGCACACACACATGCACACACATGTGCATGTGAGCAAATAAATGGGAAAAGAAGGGGAAAGCAGTGCATTAACTCTGTTGACTACCTGCCAGCAAATCCTTTGCTCTGAACTGCCTCTTAGTGATGGAGGTTTGTGTCTGTTCTTGCTGTGAACATGTGGCACTTTTTCCCACCCTTCTTGGAATAGAACTTTTAATGTCAAACTTCAGCTCTGATGATCTTGACTCCAAGTTTTCCCAGGGCAACTGCCAACAGCCACACCTGAGTTAAGTACTCTTCCTATGTAAAAAGAGTAGGCTTTCTCAATAACAATACTAGACACCTAGACAAATTTGAATCAGAGATAAATAATTGTTCAGTGTGGGTATGACCCATTCAACATTTAGGATGTACTATAGCAAGAAATTCCCTGTTGCTCATCTGAAACTCATATTAACAAGGTATCTCACATTTAATCAGGCAAGCTTGTTTCTTTGGTCCACATCATATCTGATATGATACTTGCTGCCAGTAATGGCTGACGGAGAAGACAGCATAATATCCTGTTTTGATATTTGAGAATAAATACTATAGGCTGCAGTAGCAACCTTTGTGTCATTTGGTGAGGAGTCTTTTGGCATAGATAAAGCCTGTGCCTCTGGCCTGCAAATGAGACCCAGTCCCAGAGGGCTAAAAACGAGTTAGAAAACAACCCCATGGGGTCCAGGACCTGAGCTTCATCTACCGAATATTTTTTTCACATTAATTCACAACAGTATCTTTAAAATCCTGGACTAGAATTCAAGAACAGTCTGTGTGTGTGTGATAGTCGTCATTACTCGTTAGAGACACCCTGCACCACCAGCAGGGCACTCTTCTTGCATTCTTGGTGCTACAGCGGCCTCCAGTGGTTTCGTTGAGGAACCACATGCTGTCTCTGCCTCTGGGCTGGAGCTAAACCAGGGCTGAAGGAGGTGGTGCCTGCATGGGGGTGGGGGGCTGGGTTGTGTGGCAGGTCAGTGTCATCAGAGCCAAAAGGCACCAATCCAACAGTGCGCCCTGGAAACAAAGCTCTTCCAGTTGTTATGAAGCACAGACCAGACAGGGTTGTATTTCATCTTTCATTCCATCTTCTAATGTATCTGCTAACCCAATTTTACAGATGTTCTCTTCAAAACAGACTCAGCTTTGTTAATATTTTTCTATCAAGCCGTGTAAAAAAAATTAAATAAGTGACTTCCCATTCCATTTAGAATTGAATCTTAGTCAACCAGTTAGTTGTACATAAAGGAATCGTTTGGGGGGAATAAAATGCACTGAAATTAGTAGCCCCTATGCCACCCCAGCCCAGTCCCTCAGCATCAGTCTAGCAACAGCTTCACTTCATTTCCTATAAAAGGCTATATTTCTGATCCATTATTGAAAACATTCCCGTCCCGTAACCTCCTTCATTTTCATATATGTAGCTCAGGGCAAGAGGTTCTCTGCCATAGCTTCTCTTTGATTTGAAAGCAATACAATGGGGGGAAAAGTAAAGGAAAAATCTAGGCTCAGAAAGAAGGTTGCTTGATCCTAACACACATGTGCATGCCCTCCAGTTACATAGAAAGGCAATTTTCCAAACAGGTGGGTGTCAGCCTTCCTCCTTTTCCATGTTGATTTTCTGGTAGCTCCTCAGCTTTGGGCTGACTTCTCTGAACATCTTTTCAGCTAAAATCTATCCCTGGGTCATAAAGCTTAGGGCAAGACAGGCTCCCAAAGAGGACTTGGAGGTAGGCTTTCAACAGGCCTGGCAAATACGGGTCTGACAGCTGCTTCAACCTAGCCAACTATGAACTCTTGGTCAAGTCACTTCCCTCCTTTGGACAATGGCTCCCACATCATAATAAGGAGTTGAGTGGACATCCTCCCAACTCACAGTCACTATTCTGACTATGCTGCCTTGGGCCTTTCTCAAGCACTTTAGAGACAATTCATTAATTTAGCAGATGCAAATGACTACATGTCAGATTCTAGGTTAAAGGCTTAGTACAGGAGAATGAATAAGAAATGCCCCCTCTTAGAAACAGATCACTGAAAGGCAATATATGCAGTATTAGAGGAAAAACAGAAATCTCAATGGATGGACCCTGCTGACTGGAATGGGAATTTGTGCCACTTCTTTGGAGGTCAATTTAGCACCAGAGTCCACATGTTTAAATGCATATGCTGACTTCTGATGGCTCTAGTTAGTTTAAAAAGAAAAGCTATTTTTGTTGTTGTTATTATTGTTTGGGGGGCTGTTGTGGCTGGAATTTTCTCTCTGGGTCCTGCCAAGCCCCGGCAGTCTGACAGGCCACTTATAAAATAAACACACAGATGCTTATATTGCTTACAAACTGTATGGCCATAGCAAGCTTCTTGCTAACTGTTCATGTATCTTAAATTAACCCATTTCTATTAATCTGTAAGTTGCCGTGTGGCTTGTGGCTTACCAGTACCTTACATCTTGCTTGTCATGGCAGCAGCTGGCAAGTCCCTCCCTCTGCCTTCCTGTTCCCTCAATTCTCCTCTCTGTTAGTCCCACCTATACTTCCTGTCTGGCTACTGGCCAATCAGTGTTTTATTTATACAGAGTGATATCCACAGCAGCTGTTTACTTTATTTTGTTTTGTTTTAGAAAGACTACTTAGTGACTTACAAAATCCCAGAGAAGGCCACAGTTTTAGATCTTAATAATGGGCAAGGACAAAAGTGATCAGGAAGATTCCAACAACGACCACCAAAGTCACAGACACACATACACAAAAAGTATTTTGGCAGCAATATTTATTGCTGCTTCTGAACAGTGATGGCCACCATTACTACAGAGCCATGCCGCCACTGCTTCCTACTGTAAACTCAATGACAGCTTAGGTTCCAAGTCACTTGCCTGCCATCTGGTCACAAAGAGCCTCTCTCACTGGCATGCCCAACTTCTGACCCTTGGGGCACATACACCCCAAAATATCTATGAATGTGGCCCAACACAAAATCATAAATATACTTAAAACATAACCTTTTTGTAATATTTTAAAAACTAGATTGCACAGTTCTCCAGAATGAACTTTAAAGATAGCACAGTCTCATTACAATGTGTAAAGAACATGAACACCTGGCATTTTGTGCTTCCTATATGGCAAAATGATAGTGCCAGGAGTTTTCCAAATGGAGGAAAACATTTACAATGTTAGTTGCCAAAATATTGACTCATGTGCTCAACACATGCCTTGAACCAGCTAATTACACTCACAATTTTATCCTTTAGTGTTATGTTAACACACAGGTGTACAAAGATGAACACACAGTGAAATTCTCTGTCTCATAATTTATAGGAAAAATAACCCTAGAAACAAGCTAAAGAGTCAGCAACATGAGTTGAGGGAACTTACAGAAAATAAGGCACCCATTATAAAGATAGACCTGGAAGACAACAGTGCACAGATAGGCTGTGCCCTCACAGCACTGATAAAAGAAACAGATACAAATGAAATCATTGCACAAATGAATGTAAAAGCACAGTGAGATGAGACCTAAGAAGTGGGATGCAAATGTGGCAAGTTGCAGTATGACTTAGTCAAAGGGAAAGATGGCCTCTGAGAGAATAAAGTTGACCTACAATCAGGGTAGACCTTAGAATTTGTGGCAGGTTGGTACATGGCAAACAAAGTGTCTGTCTCAAGGCCAGCTTAACAAACTTTCTATTTGTCCTCACAGTAATAAAAAGTCACCAAAATATCCATGGATGGCAGGAAAAAAGTACAAGTAGTAGACAGACAAAAATTAGACTTTCTAAAGACTCTTTAGAATTGTGAACTGGCTGGTACTGCTGCAAGAGTGGAAGATCAGTTAGAATATGGTTTTCTGTTCAAGTGCTAGGAGATGGTAACATAGAATGGAACTAGGTAGATATGGAAACTTGGATGTAAATACCTAGAGACAAAATCAACATGCCTCACAGTTTTCTGGCCTACCCACCTATTCCCTATTAGGAACAAATAGCCATGAAGCTCAAAGCTATGAAAAGCAGTGGCCTCTATGTTAAGTATTGTGAATATATTCATGTGCATCAGATGCCATAGGGGAAGAAGGAAACTCAGACCCTCCAGGCTTTGTCCTCCAGGGGAGGAGTCACAGGGAAATCTTGATTGGTGTGCCTTAGAAATCTGTAGTTGGTGAAGTCCTTAAAAAATATGCATCATGAATTGGTAACTGTACAAATTGATGGTAACACCCTATTGCTGAAGACAACACTTACATATCTTATTGAACACAGAGAAGTTGAGATGGTGCTTAACAATAATAGTCTTCACCCTTACTGACCAGTGTCCATGGTACTGTAAAGTACTTGGCATGCTACCAGAAGAGAAAGCCAAACACAAACCCAGCTACAAACCCAGTGACTTACAATGATGACCTGACTGTGAGATATGCTGGTGTGAAAGCAGCATAAATACTGTGGGAGTAACCAACTATTCTCTGATTGGATTTAAGGCCCACTCAATCAAGTTCTGCTAAAGGAACATAATAATAAAATGCATCTTAATGACATTATGCTACACTCATAGATCAGTGCCTTCTCACTCAGTCATCATCAGAGAAACTTCCCCTTGCAGTAGATGGAACTAACACAGAAACCCACAACTAAACAATATACAGAGTGTAAGATACTTTGGAACAGTGAGTCCTAAATGGAATGTTCTCATCAAACTCCTTCCCTCAGGGCTTAAGAATCTATTAAGAAGAGGAGGCAGAGAGATTATAAGAGCCAGAGGGGATGGATGACTACAAAGAAAGAGTACTTTCCAGATACAACAGTCCTGATGCACAAATGAACTCACAGAGAATTTGGCAGCATGCCCAGAGCCTACATATGTCTAAGTTTGATGCAATACCAGTGCTGAGAGGGGATAGCAGACATGGGCTCCCTCCTTTAACCAAAAAGCTATGTGCAATTGACACATGCTTGCAAAGGAAAAAATAGTTTTCTACAATGGAATCTCATTAATCACACTTAATGGTAGATATGCCAAGGAGTAGTTTGCCAACACAAAATGAACTCAATAATATTTTTGTATACTTTTTATCTCATATTGCTTTGCTTGGACATTTTTGCCTCACTGGTCTTTTGCTTGTATATTATAGTTTCTGATTTTGTTTTTCTGGTGTGTGTATTGTGTTGTTTTATCTTATTTTTAAATTCTGATTTGTTTGGGTTTCTTTGCCTGTTGGTTTGCTTTCTAAAAAGAGAAAGGGCATGGATTTGGGTGGGTGGGGAGGTAGGAAAGATCTGGGAAGAGTCAGAGGAGGGGAAATCATGATCAGATTATATCACTTGAAAAAGTATTTTTAATAAAAATGTATGGAGGACCCTAAGTGGGACACACATGGATTGCCCTAGAAAGGGGAAAGAGATAAGGTCTCCTGGGTAACAGACTCAGAAAGACAAATATGATATGTACTCACTCATAGGAGGATACTAGAGGTGGAACAAGGATGACTGGACTTCTTCTCACATCACCAGGGAGACTACCTGGAAAACAGGACCCCAAGAAAGACACGGGATCGCCCAATGGCAGAGAAATGGCTGAGATCTACATGAACAACCTCAACATGAGTGGGAGTAATGAAGGGTGAGGGTCGAGGAAAAGAGAGCATGTGGGAGCGGGAGATCCCAGCTGGATCAAGAACAGAGAGGGAGAACAAGGAAAAGGAGACCATGGTAAATGAAGACCACATGAGAAAAGGAAGAAACACAGTGCTAGAGAGGCCCACAGAAATCCACAAAGATACCCCCACAATAGACTGCTGGCAATGGTCGAGAGACAGCTGGAACTGACCTGCTCTGGTGATGGGATGGTCAAACACCCTAATAGTCATGCTAGAAACCCCATCCAATGACTGAGGGATCTGAATGCAGAGATCCAAGGCTAGGCCCCAGGTGGAGCTCCGGGAGTCTAATTAGCAAGAAAGAGGATGGTTTATGTGAGTGAGAATTGTTGAGACCAAGGTTGGATAAAGCACAGGGACAAATAGCCAAACGAATGGAAACACATGAACTATGAACCAAAGGCTGAGGGGCCCCCAACTGGATCAGGCCCTCTGAATAGGTGAGACAGTCGATTGGCTTGATCTGTTTGGGAGGCATCTAGGCAGAGGTACTGTGTCCTGTGCTCATTGCATGAGTCGGCTGTTTGAAACTTCGGGCTTATGCAGGGATGCTTGGCTCAATCTGGGAGGAGGGGACTGGACCTGCCTGGACTGAGTCTACCAGGTTGATCTGAGTCCTCGGGGGAGGGTTTGCCCTTGAGAAGGTGAGGATGGGGGATGGGCTGGGGGAAGGGGAGGGGGGCAGGAGGGAAGAGAACTAGGGAATCCATGGATGATATATAGAACTGAATGGTATTGTAAAATAAAATAAAAGGAAAAAAATGTAATAGCTACATTAAGAAGAAAAAAAAGATCTCCTGGGTAAACTGGAGGGGGAAAGGAAAAGGGGTGAGGGATGAGAACATGACGGAACTGGATTGTCTAGTTGGGGGAAGGATGGAGATGGAGATCAATGAAAGAGACAGATTGATAGAGGGAGCCATTATGGGGTTAGGGAGAAACCTGGTGCTAGGGAAATTCCCAAGAACCCACAAGGATGACCACAGCTAAGACTCCAAGCAATAGTGGGGAGGTTCCCTGAACTGGCCTTCCCCTGTAAATAGTGACTATCCTAATTGTCATCATAGAGCCTTCATCCAGTAACTGACAGAAGCAGATGCAGAGATCTACAGCCAAGCACTGGGCCAAGATCCTAGAATCCAGTTGAAGTGAGGAGGGATTATATGAGCAAAGGGGGCCAAGATCATGATAGGGAAACCCACAGAGGCAGCTGACCTGAGCTAGTGGAGCTCACAGACTCTGGACTTACAGCTGGGGAACCTTTATGGAACTGAACTAGGCCCTCTGAATGTGGGATACAGTTGTGTAGCTTGGTCTGTTTGAGGAGTCACCTGGCAATGGGACCAGGGTATATCCTGGGTGCATGAACTGGCTCTTTGGAGCCCATTCCCTATGGTGGGATACCTTACTCAGCCTTGATGCAGGGGGAAGGGGCTTGGTCCTACCTCAACTTGATATGCCATGCTTTGTTGATTCCCCATGGGAGACCTTACCCTCTCTGAAGAGTGAATGGTGGTGAGGTGAGGGAGAGCAGGAGGAGGGGAGGGAGAACTGTGGTTGGTATATAAAACAAAAAAAAAAAATAAAAAAAAGATGTCATTTGGGAAAAAAGAAAAACGCATGCAGTATGAGAAAGCAAGAGTGGAGGGAGGAAAGAGAATCAGGGAAACATGGAAAATTTAAGAAAAACATGTTTTAAAAGTAGAATGTAAGAAATAAAAAAGGAGGTATAGAATTACTCTATCTTTTAATATATGACAGAAAAAAAAGATCACATCAAGTAAGCATTGATGATAGTGGTTTTGTGATGGGTGATGTCATTCTGTATACTGTAAAAATGTGTTGCTCTGATTGTTTGATAAAGCTGTTTGGCTGATAGTGAGGCAGAATAAGGTTAGGTGGGACATTCTAACTAGAGAGAGAGGAAAGAGAGCTGAGGAAACACTGCTAACCGCCACCAGGAGAAGCAAGATGTAAAGATACTGGTAAGCCACAAGCCACATGGCAAAGTATAGATTTATAGAAATGGATTAATTTAAGATATAAGAGCTAGCTAGCAAGAAGCCTGCCATGGCCATAGTTTAAAAATAATGCAAGCCTGTGTATGTTTATTTGGGTCCAAGCGGCTGTGGGATCACAGGCCTGCAGGAGCCGGATGGAACCAGAGAAAACTTACAGCTACAGTTTTGTTTATTTGTTTTTATTAGTTATCCTGGGTTTTGAACCAAGAGTCTGGGGCATGATAGACAAGAATTGTATACTTTTTTTTCTATTACCAAGCCTACTTTTTACTTTCTCTACATTTTGAGACAGGATCTAACTAAATAGTTTAGACTAGCCTTGAACTCTACAGCCCAGCTAGGGCTGATCCTCCTATACTAGCCTCCTGAATCACTGAGATTTTCTTTGCCCTTGTACATTTCCCCAAATTTTCTATGATAACTAAGTAATATTTTCTCATAAATAAGGAACATATTTTTTCTTTAAAAGAAATCACCTGGTATAACTCATCTTCCATTCTCAAGAGAGGAAACCTGGATGGGAGAGGGCATACAGGAAATAGAAAGAAATCAAATTGACTACTACTAGAAAAACAATTTCAATTTTTATTTTTATTTGAACTCTTTAACCATCTTTAAAGATATTTCCAAGAATATATGAGAAGTTCCCCAGACTTCATACAGTTAAACATATTGTTTTAATAATTAATATTCTTCATCCAATCAAAATTCTAAAATACAGAAGTCTTAGCAGTTAATTCTCTGTTCAATAACAGCCTGGATTAAGGTTACTTAATGGTGGAAACTGTACTTTGGGCCAGATGTTATATGTTGTGGGAGTATGATCAATGCATGCTTTCTATGGTCTCTGGCATCTATTCATTTGGTACCAGCTATGATAAACAAAAGAGACTCTGGTTATTGAAAAATGTCCTCTGACAACATCATTTGTGCTCCTATTTTCAAACCCTAGCTCCAAACCTTTATAATATGAGCATGTAAACTGGAGCACCTACAGACATTAGAAAGGTAAAAGGGGGCAATGGAGAGATGGCTCTAGAGAGGGGAACAGCAGAATACAGGTATAGTCAGATGGTTCTCAGGTCCCACTAAGATCCTGCAGTCCTTTGGTCCACTTACAGAATAATCACTCAGAAGCTTATATTAAATATAACTGCTTGGCCATTAGCTCAGGCTTATTACTGACTCGCTCTTACACTTAAATTAACCCATAATTCTTATTTATGTTTAGCCACATGGCTTGGTACCTTTTCTCAATTCTGCCTTGTCATCTTGCTTCTTCTGTGTCTGGCTGGTGACCCCTGACTCAATCCTTCCTCTTCCCAGCATGTTCCTCATCTGCTTGCCCCACCTATACTTCCTGCCTGGCTACTGGCCAATCAGCATTTTATTTATCAACCAATCAGAGCAACACATATTCACAGCATACAGAAAGACTTCCCACAGAACTTCCCCTTTTCTGTCTAATCAAAAAGGAAGATTTTAACTTTAACCTAGTAAAATTATATATAACAAAACAGTGATAAAGCAAAGATTACAGTTACAATATCTAATCTGTTTGTATTTGGCAAAATTAAAGAAAATATTTTACCTATCCTATAATTGTGAGTCTAAAGTTTCATATCTAATTTATCATTTATCATGACTAAAGAAAATTATAATTATAACTATTTAGTCTTCAATTATATCAATGACCTCAGAAGGATATAATATTACCTAAGTAAATAGGAAATGCACTATAAGCAACTTCCAAAAATTTAGAATGAGAGAGATAGCTGGTTGCTTGGACAGTCATGCAAAGTTCCTCTGTAATTTGGGGCATCCATCTTAAGCCTATAGGCCTAGAGTCTCTCCATTGCTTCTGTGTCTTGTAGAATATCTGGCAGTTTCTTCTGCAAAGCAGGAACCTGAAGTACCATCTCACCTTGCAAAGTTCATTGGTCACCTTCCTATGGGTCTTGCATGTCCAGTTTATACAACACACTGTCAGTCAGTCAACACAAGGGCACTTTTTTGCCCAGTGGCTAACTTTTGCTACAAACAAAGAAAACTCTATAATGAGTTTATTCAATGCCCATCATTCTCCTTGAAGTAATTGGTGCTGCCAGGAGCAGACGTGTCTCATTGTCCAGAAAAGTTTAAGTTTGTAAAATATTTTAAATGCCATATTCTGTAGGTCTTTGAAGTGTTTGAAGATTACCTACATAATTGAAATATATCTATGCATACTTAGAAAACTTAACTAATATGACTATAAGTTTGATTATCATAGAAGACCAATTATTAATCTGTATTTCTTAATTATAGAAATATGCATACAGTATAACAAAATTAACTTTAAATTTGTATCAATAAACTAAAATCCATAGCAATGTAAAACATTTTAAACAAGTTGTTACTCTTTATCCTATCATATATATATATATATATATATATATATATATATATATATATCCCCTTTTTTTAGAAATAGACTGCATTTATAATCAACACCCTTTAAATAAAAGTAAACATTTATAAAGACTATTTTTGGAATTTGGGTGTAGCTTCTCATACTACTTCCTGCTGGTTTTGGGCACTGGTAATCTTATGGGTATCCTGAGAAAACTAAGAATTATGGTCAAGTCCTGACTGCAGTAGTCTGTGATGCTGCATTGTCTGAGCCAGTTTCCTTGAAGCTGATTTTAGATGTTGGATCCTCTGGAGACCTCTCAGGGGTCTTCCTTGATCAAATCATATTAGCTTGGAAGCAAACCATAGGTTCTCATCTTCTGTGGAAACAAAGCAGAACCTCTTTTCCAAAGCAACATATCTTTAAACACAAATTTTGATGTCAATTCCTTTAAAATATACATATTGGTTTACCTCAGTAGCCTTTACAATCAATTCTGCAATTAAAAATCCCAAAGACAATATAATCCAGACTGTGTGATTTCCATCTTTATATGGTTTATTTTTTTATATTAACTTTACTGTCTCTTTGAAGACTTTATTTTTTAAAACTATTTCTTTTTTCTTTCATTTTTCTTTAAGAAATTTTCTACTCACTCCACATACTATCTACTGATCCCCTCTCCTCCCTCCTTCCACTCCCAGCCCACTTTCCCAAGCCACCCCGCATCCCCACATCCCCCAAATCGAGGTCTCCCATGGGGAGTCAGCAGAGCCCAGCACACTGAGTCTAGGCAGGTCCAAGGCCCTTCCCACTGCACCAAGGCTGTCCAAGGTGTCACACCACAGGCACCAGGTTCCAGAAGCCTGCCCATAGACCAGGAACAGATCCCGATCCCCCTGCCTGGGTGCCCCCCAAACAGTTTGAGCCAAACAACAATTTCCATATCTAGAGGGCCTAGTTCAGTACCATGGGGGCTCCACAGTCACCAGTTCACAGTTCATGGGCTTCCACTAGTGTGGCCGGTCATCTCTGTACATCATGCCATCATGATCTCAACATCCCTCACCTGCAGTATCTCTCCTCTCTCTCATCAACTGGATTCCCAGAACTCACCCTGTTGCCTGGCCTTGGATCTCTGTATCTATCTCAATGAGTCACTGGACAAAGGCTTTATGATGACAGCTAGGTTATTTGTTAGGCTGGTCACCAGAGCAGACTGGTCCAGGCACCCTCTAGACCACTGCCAAGAGACTGAGGTGGGGTCAACCTTGTGGATTCCTGAGAGCCTCCCGAGTACCCTGCCTCTTCCTATTCACATGATGTCCTCATCTATCATGGTATCTTCCTCCCTGTCCTCCCACTCTGTCCCTGTTCCAGCTTGACCCTCCCATTTCCCTATGTTCTCATCCCCCACTCCTCGCCCTCTGACATCCCCCCCACACCCAGTCCAGTCATGTAGCTCTCATCCACTTCTTTGCAGGGTCATCCATGTGTCCCTCCAAGGGTCTTTCCCTGTTAGCTAGCCACTCTGGAGTTGTGTGTTGCAGTCTGGTCATCCCTTCCCTCACATTTAGTACCCACTTATGAGTGAGTACATACTATGTTTGTCCTTCTGAGTCTGGGTTACCTCACTCAAGATGATATTTTCTAGTTCCATCCATTTGCCTGCAAATTTCATGATATCATTGTTTTTTAATGCTGAGTAGTACTCCATTGTGTATATGTACCACATTTTCTTTATCCTTCTTCAGTTGGGGGGCACCTAGGGTGTTTCCAGGTTCTTGCTATTACAAATAATGCTGCTATGAACATAGTTGAGCATGTATCCTTGTGGTAAGATTGAGCATTCCTTGGGTATATGCCCAAGAGTGGTATAACTGAGTCTTGAGGAAGAATGATTCCCAATTTTCTGAAAAACCGCCATACTGATTTCCAGAGTGTTTGTACAAGTTTGCCTTCCCACCAACAATGTAGGAGCGTTCCCCTTGCTCCACATCCTCTCCAACATAAGCTGTCTGCAGTGTCTTTGATCTTATCCATTCTGACAGGTGTAAGATGGTATCTCAGAGCTGTTTTGATTTGCATTTCCCTGATGACTAAGGATGTTGAGCAATTCCTTAAATGCTTTCAGCCATTTGAGATTCTTCTGTTGAAAATTCTGTTAAGCTCTGTAGCCCATTTTTTAATTGTATTGTTCAGTATTTTGATGTCTAGCTTTTTGCATTCTTTATATATTTTGGAGATCAGCCCTCTGTCAGATGTGGGGTTGGTGAAGATCTTTTCCCATTCTGTAGGCTGTCGTTTGGTCTTATTGACCATGTTCTTTGCTCTACAAAAGCTTCTTAGTTTCAGGAGGTTCCATTTATTAATTGTCACTCTCAATATCTTTGCTACTGGTGTTATATTTAGGAAGTGGTCTCCTGTGCCAATTCGTTCCAGAATACTTCCTACTTTCTCTTCTATCAAGTTCAGTGTAACTGGATTTATGTTGAGGTCTTTGATCCACTTGGACTTGAGTTTTGTGCATGGTGATAAATATGGATCTATTTGCAATCTTCTGCATGTTGACATCCAGTTATGCCAATGTCATTTGCTGAAGATGCTTTCTTTTTTCCATGGTACAGTTTTGGCTTCTTTGTCAAAAATCGTATGTTCATAGGTGTGTGGATTAATGTCAGGGTCTTCAATTCAATTCCATTGGTCCACATGTTGGTTTTTATGCCAGTACCAAGCTTTTTTTTATTACTATAGCTATATAGTAGAGCTTGAGGTCAAGGATCATGATGCCTCCAGAGGTTGCTTTATTATACAGTATTCTTTTAGCTATCTTAGGTTTTTTGTTGAGACTATTTCTACATATAACTGTCTATATTCATTTTCTTCTCTCTTCAAAGCCTATGTACATTTTTACACACATTGTAAATTTTTTAGGGGTTTATTCCATCTGGATATGCCTTAGTGTGAATCTATTGCTTTAAACTGCGGAGTGGCTAGGACAGAAGCAGCATCCTTGGCTGTTGGCTCTGCCCACTTCAGCTTTCCAACATGACAGAGGCAATTCACCACCAGCTGTTGGAGCCATGCTCTCTACCAATTCTTGGATGCAGTGGGTTCATGTCTTTATACAATGCAGCTTGTAGCCCAGAAAACTTCTTTTTGTCTGTACTAGCAAAAGCTAAATTTACCACACAGTACACTGCACTGTTTGGAGAAACCTCTGTGTAACTTGGCAGGAATCCACCATGCTGTAGCTCAAGCCCATATGCTGTGAGCCCACCATACTGTAGCTCATGGCTTGCCTAAGACACAACTAGGAAGCTGTTTTCAGCTCTGTTTTAGAACTTTTTTTAAAGCTTCCTCAGGTTTTAGATGGAAACTCTCACCCCTCATTGGGCACCATTTGTAGTCAGATGGTTCTTAGGTCCCACCAAGCCCCCACAGTCCTGTGGCACCCTTACAGAGTAATAACTCAGAGGCTTATATTAATTATAACTGCTCAGCCATTAGCTCAGGCTTATTGTTGACTAGCTCTTACACTTAAATTAACCCATAATTCTTATTTATGTTTAGCCATGTGGCTTGGTACCTTTTCTTAGTTCTTTCTGCCTTGTCACCTTGCTTCCTCTGTGTCTGGCTGGTGACTCCTGACTCAGCCCTTCCTCTTCCCAGAATTCTCCTTGTCTGAGTACCCCTCCTATATTTCTTGCCTGGCTACTGGCCAATCAGTGTTTTATTTATCAACCAATCAGAGCAACACATATGCACAGCATACAGAAAGACATCTCACAGCATACTGGTGCTATTATGAAGGAGGAAATGGCGAAAATGGCGAAGAGGAGAGAGTTTCCTGGCAAGTGGGGTAAAGTGGCAACACAGAGGGAAAGGGAGAGAAGGGTATCTGAAAAAGCCATAGGGAAATCATATTAACTTTTGTTTACTTACTATTTTATATATGTGTACATATATGTCTATGTATAAATTTAACATATACATAAATATATTTTTAAATAAAGTTACATCACTTAGAGTGAAAATGCTCCCCTTCCAAAGCCATAGACTATCTAACAAAAACCCCAGTGTGAGGCATAGGAAACCTTCATTTGAGTTGTTGGTCAGAGGAGTTCAAGCAATTCCTAAAACAATACCAAAAATTGAAGGTAAGACACTATATTGTTGAAAACACCATATACTTTGGACACAGAACTTGGAGGAATTGAGCTGTAACTGACCTAGAAACTTCCTCCCTGAGGACTGACAAGCTCTCAGAGCACTGAAAGGAGCTCTGCAATATGTCAATGGAGAAAAGCAATCAGCAGTCCTACCAAGTTATAACACCTAGGAATCACAACAGTAACCAGAATGGCGAGATTCTGGAAGGTACAATAGTGGCATATATATCTTGAGGGTAACCAACAACTATCTAGTTGGACTTAAGGCACAGTCAACAGTAAGAAATTTATGGTAAACATGGTAAATCCAGCCTACTATTTGTGGCTGGTGAGGTCAAGGACCCTAGAGAAGAACTTACTATTGTCACTTTCCTAAGCCATTGTAATTTCTAACAGCATTATAAAACTTATCCTTATACCCACAGATAAGTGTAATTTTCACCCCTCATCAAAGAAGCTTCTCTTTTTTGCAATAGTTGGAGACCATTACAGAAAACCATTATGTGGTCAAAATACAGAAAATAACTAACTGTGGGTTACCAACACTATTGATACATCTATAACACAACCCATATACCTAAGGTTCAGGGAACATCGCAGAAGAGGGGTGGGAAGCATTTATGAACCAGGATGCCAAGACATCTACTATGAATCAGTGTCTACTATGTATGACAGGAAAGCTGCACCCATGAAATTTCAACAGTATGGTTGCCTAAACAAGATGTGAAAATTGGCAATACCAATTGGCATGCCAGCATGGATGGAAAAATTTCATAAGGCCCAATCCCTAAATGAAGAAGTATAGGCCATTAATCACTGCTGAGAAATTGAGAATCAATCTGCTCCAGGGAAGAGACACCTGAGGTGATCTAATCCCAAGTGGTCAGTCCTAAACATATATACATGTGAGTAACACTAAATTTACTCCACAAATTTTGTGTGTGTGTAGCAACAATAATTAAAGAATAAGAAGCCATGAATTTGAGGAATGAGGGTAAATATGAGAGGAGTTGGAGGGAAGAGAGGAAATATAGTAATCATATGAGATTCTCAAAAGTAAATTAAATTTATTTTAAAAGGAAGAAAAATGCCCCCTGATGTCAGAACATGGTCCAAGAATGAAGTTGTATGAGGATATTTGCTTGTCAGAAAACTCCAAGAAAATAAGACAAGAGTCTTGTAACCTCAGTTTATTCAAAAACACGGAATTGTGCTTAGTTTGTGCTTTCATGTCCCTACCAGGTATAGCAGATAGAAGTGAGTTTACTTCAGATTATTCATTACAAGTACCTATTGTTATCATTTATATGGCTCTATGGGAAAACATGTTTTGCCATGTATGGCTTGCCCTTGCCCTTGTGATTGGGCACTTTACTCATGTGACTATTCTTAGCCCTTGGAGTATAAATTATCTGATGCTGCAAATAAAGTTGGCTATTGCATATGACTTTAGTCTGCCTCATTTATTGACTCCATCGTTTCAAGCCATGACACCCTGAGAACCACAGGCCTAGAAAATGTTTTCATGCCTTAGGCAACATAGAGTACACCACACCTAGAAGCAGATTATTCCAACCTTTAACTGCTGATTCTCCCTTTATGTAGTTGCAGTTGCATAGCTAGATTTTCAAGAGAAGTGAATGAGCCTGCTTCCTATTTCTACTGTTAACTACAAAGCAAAATGAGAGGGATGCCATTGTCCATAGACGTACTTAAGTGCAACTCACTACCAATCCTCAAGAAGTCCTTATATGAGGGGAGAAAGAGGACCAAAGGGAGAGGAGAGAGATAACAAGAGAAAGTAATAAGGGGAGACAAATATCATGTTTTCTGTCATATACAAAATCTAGAATACACACACACATGCACATGCGCACACACACACACACACACACGCACATGCACATGCACACGCGCACACACACACACAGACAGAGAGAGAGAAACAGAGAGACAGACAGAGAGAGGAAGAGAGAGAGAGAGAAAACGGTGTTCTAGTTTGTTTCTCTGATGATGTAATAAAAACAGGTCAAAAACAATTTGGGGGAGAAAAGGGTTTATGTAATTTACAGATTATAGTGCATCACCAAGGAAATCCAGGCCAAGAGCTCAAGGCAGGAACTGAAGCAAAGGCCATGGAGAAACACTGCATACTGGCTTGCTCCCCATGACTTGCTCAGCTACTTTCTTATAAAACACAGGCCCATCTGCTGCCAACACTAGCCAGGACCTTCCTCCATTAATTAGCAATCAAGAAAATGCTCCCACAGACATTCTACTAGCTGATCTGATGGAGACAATTCCTCAGATGGGATTCCATCTTCCCATATAAGTCTAGTTTTTATCAAGTTCACAAAAACTATGACTGAGGGTATTTGGCCAGAGAAAAGAGACCAACATGGTGGTGGATGACAAAGGAGAATAGAGGAGCAAATATGAGCAAAACACAATTACATAGAGGCATAAAATACCAAACAAAACACACCACTTTATACCCTGAAAAATATGCAACAGAAAAGAAAATCCTGAGCAATACCCACAGCAGAGCAGCCTCAGCCTCACACAAATAGGAATGCATTAGGAACCTGGAAAGAACAAATATGGGCAGTGGTATCACAATTTGGTCAACAGTGTCATTCATTTTAAGGAAGCACTGAGAAGCCCTGACAAAACATTGAGAACTGTACACACAGTAACAATGGTAAATTTAGCAGAACTTACTCATATGAAAATTCAGGCTGCTCTTAACACAAATACAAGGGCATGCTTTTCAAAAGTGTGAAAGATGAATTCATAAAACCTGCTAAGTAAATGAGTTTTGAATATAAATAACCTGCAAAATGCTTCTTCCAAAACATACCATAAAGGGCAATAAATTAGTATAAGCATAGTCCTGCTCCAAACCCTCTTACCCACATAAATCATCGTCTCTGGATTCTAGAGAAGGAAGAAAGCAAAGTAAGTAATCCCAGGCTCATCTTAACTCTTGCTTCCTTAGCATGTGATGATATTTCACTAGACCTTCTTAGTGGTGAGACTCCTAAGTGGACCATGCTACACTTCCCAGAGCCTGACTCCTGAGGTTAGTCTCAAAGATGCCTTATCTGGTGCCAACCTTAACTACATTTGTTTCTTCTAATCTGGACTTTTCTCCCATCAGAGGATCAATAACTTTGCCTAGAATACAGAATCTAAAATTAGCATCTTTGCCAAGCACGGGAATCTCAGCACTCAGAATGCTGGACCAGGAAGATTCGAGACCAGCCTGGGCTACATAGTAAGACCCTGTCTCAAAAAAAAAAGAAATAAAACTTACATTATGGCTGAGAGTGGTCTCAGACAATATTTGAAGTTACATCTGGAAAACTCTAAACCCTCAAGAAAACTATTGACAGTGGCCTTCTTGTCACAAAGACTGGCCTGTATTTTTTCAAAAACTCAAGCAGTACATGGTATCTGCTACATCTAGTGCATGAAAGAACAAGGAAGCTAGCTGGAGCTTTCAGTGGCATGTGTAAAGACAATACCCAGAAGCAGTGAGAACTCTGACCCATAGTAGTCACACAGGTCATCTGAAGGTACCAACTGATGACAGCTTTCTGTCAAAAAAAAAAAAAACCTACCCTGGAGTCCCCATAGACAGCTGAGAGTAGGCTAAGCTGATAGTTTTTTTACAATAGGTGACAATAGGTAAAAGACAGAGGCTCAATAGTAATCTTGGTCCCAGTCTGCCCAGATTTCAGGCCAGAACTCAAGAGACTCCTCCAAAGAACTAGAGCCCAAATGATGGACTTTGGGAAGGAAAAGGAGTCAAGCACCCACCTGAGAAGTTATACTAGAAGCCATTCACACAGTGAGGTATGGGTGGATTGGGAACCAAGCAGGCAACAGAAAGATTAAACAGAGGGAAGAGCCACTCACTTACTGCTGTGCAGAAAATTCCTTCTGTAACCCAGGCAAGGCTTCTCCAGCCACTTTGCCACCTCTCACACCACACTCCAACATCTTAATAATGAATGATTAATGTAGTAGACACCAAAAGAATCACAATCATGGATTTGAACAAATTATTTATGCATACATGTTGATAACAGCCCTGTCAGTGATAGTCAAAGATACAAACAACCCATCCATGGATGAATGGATAAGCAAAATGTGATAAATACATACAACAGAATAATATTCAGCCTCAAGAGGAAAGACACTTCTAACATTCTATAACATGGTACAGTACTGAAGGCATTATAAGGACTGCAGTAATCTAGTTACAAAAGGACCCAACTGTATGTCTACACATCTATGGTACCTTAAAATAGTCCAAGACACAGAAACGGTGAGTATCATGGTAGTAGCAGTTGGAAATGGAGAGTTACTTTTAGTAGGACAGAGTCAATTTTGCAAGAACAAAATTCTCTGGATGGATAGTGGTGATTAAAGCACAGCAATGTAATTTTACTTAATGCCACAGAAGTAAACCAATGAAAGCAGTAAAGATAGGACAGTTCAGTGGCACATACCTTTAATCCCAGTAATTGGAAGGCAGAGGCAGGGTCTCTGAGTTCAAGGCCATCCTGATCTCCATATTAAGTTCCAGGCCAACAGGACTATACAATTAGACTGTCTCAAGAAAAATGGTTAATCAATATAAAACCAGATACACTGAATCTGATAAAAGAGGAAGTGAGGAATAGCCTTGAACACATTGGCACAGGAGACAACTTTCTGAACAGAACGCCAATCATGCAGACACTAAGATTGACAATTAACAAATGAGACCTCATGAAACTGAAAAGCTTCTGCAAGGCAAAGTACACTATCAAAAGAACAAAACTACAGAATGGGAAAAGATCTTCACCAAACCCATGTCTGACAGAGGAATAATATCCAAAATACATAACGAACTCAAGAAACTAGACATAAAAAATCAAATTAAAAAACAGGGCACTGACCTAAACAGAGAATTCTCAACAGAGGAATCTCAAATGGCCAAGAATCACTTAAAGAAATGTTCATCATCCTTAGCTATCAAGGAAATGTAAATCAAAAGGACTCTGATTCCATGTTACACCTATTAGAATGGCTAAGATCAAAAACACAAGTAACAGCTTATACTGGAGAGGATGTGGAGCAAGAGGAACGTTCCTGCACTGATGGTGGGAATGCAAACTTGTACAGCCACTTTGGAAATCAATATGGTGGTTTCATAGAAAACAGGGAATCAATATACCTAAAGACCCAGTTATACCAATTCTAGGCATATACCTAAAGGACACTCCACCACACCAAAAGGACACTTACTCAATTATGTTCACAGCAGCCTTATTCATAGTAGCCAGAAACTAAAAACAACCTAAATGTTCCTTAAGTGACGAATGGCTAAAAAAAAAAAAAAATGTGGTACATTTTGTTGTTGGAGGGCTTCTTTCCAGGTTCCCCAAGCCCCGCAGTCCCACAATCCATGTATAAAATAATCACTCAGATGCTTATATTTTTTATAAACTGTATGGCCATGGCAGGCTTCTTGCTAACTGTTCTTTTATCTTAAATTAACCCATTTCTATAAATCTATACCTTGCCATGTGGCTGGTGGCTACCAGAGTCTTTACATGTTGCTTGTCCTGGCGGTGGCTGCAGTGTCTCTCCCCTCAGCCTTTCGCTTCCCAGAATTTTCTTCTCTCCTTGTCCCACCTACTTCCTGCCTGGCCACCTACTTCCTGCCTGGTCACTGGCCATCAGTGTTTTATTTATATAGAACCATATCCACAGCACTTCCCCTTTTCTTCTTTTTTTTTTTTAAAAAAGGAAGGTTTTAACTTTAACATGGTAAAATTACATATAACAATTACGGAGCAAGAATTATAGTTACAATATTAAAGAAGATGTCCTATCTATCTTATATTTGTGAGTTTAAGGTTTTATATCTAACTTATCTTTTATCATAATTGAGGAAATTACAACTATCAAGTCTTCAACCATATCAAAGACCTGAGAAGGAACATAATGGTACCTGAGAAATAGTAGATGGATGCAAGCAACTTTCGGGAATCTTGCAAAAGTAGACCAAGACAGCTGGCAGCCTGGACAATCACCTAATGTTTCTCAGCATTGTTGGTGCATTCAAATTGGCTACAGGCATAGAGTATCTGACAGACCATTTTCAGAAGCAGGATTTCTGAAAGACCATCTTACCCTGTCTTGGCAGAGTACAGTGATCGCTTTCCTTGTGTCCCACTTGTCCAGAAAGGACAGCATTGCATTTGTACTGTCAGCCATCAAGGCAAGGGCAGTTCTTTGCCCAGTAGGCCATTTTGTGCCAAAAAGACAAACTTCCAAATGGAAATGTCTTAGAAGCCCAACATTTTCTCGGGATCAATTGGTGTAGCCAGGAGCAATTGTGTCTCACGTCAACAGAATTCTAAGTTATTTAAATGCCATATTCTCTAGGTCTATGAAGTGTTTGAAGATTACCTATCTATCTGAAATATATCTATGTATACCTAGAAGACTTAACTAACATGGCTACAGATATGATTATCATAGATGACTAATTATTAATCTATTTTTTAATTATCCATTACAATTTTAAATGAGTTACATAAACATAATACCTCAAACAAGAATAGAAATATATATATATATATATATATATATATACAGTATAACAAAATTAACTTCAAGATTGTATCAATAAACTAAAATTTATACCAATGTAAAATATTTTAAACATAAACTAAAATCTATACCAATGTAAAACATTTTAAACAAGTTGTTCTTTAAAAGTAGGTTCATTAATCTACCCTTTTATCTTATCATCTCTATATCCTCCTATATATCTATATCATATCCCCTTTTCTTTTTTAGAAAAAGATCACATTTTTAATCAACCTGTTTTAAATAAAAATATTGTTTTTTCCCTGCCCCACACCAGAGGGCTCTTCTGATTTGGGACACAAGAATCTCTTAACCATTTTTTTTTAAGTAATATGTCTGGGTTTAGAGGGGGAGTGAGTCAATTCCACCTCTAAAGCCAGCTTGGTATATTTGGGAATTTGGACGTAGCATCTCTTACTACTTCCTGCTGGAGGGGGGCGCTGTATCTTATAGGGTTGCAAAGAAAATTTTAGGCCTATGGGGTAGTCCATGAGGCTGTATTGTGTGAACCAGTTGCCTTGAAATCGCTCTGGATGTTGGATCATCTGGGCCATGGTGTCATCGGAGACCTTTTAGGGGGTCTTGGCTGGTGAAACCTGATGTATCTTAATCTGGAACAAATCCACAGCCTCTGGCTTTCTGTGGAAACAAAAGCAGAACCTCTTTTCCAAAGTAACATATCCTTATATCCAAATTTTGAAGTCAAGGTATCTTTAAAATTTACATTTTGGCATAACTGAACAGCTTTTATAATCAAATGTTTTTGTTTAGTTACGAATATCAAAGACAACATAATCCAGATTTTATGTGTGATAGCCATCTTTACGTGGCTTATTACCTTTGATTTTTTTTTAAAAACACTTTATTTTTAGATACTATTTGTTTATATAACAGTATATATTTTTTCTTTAAGCCTGAACCGGCGCTGTGGCTGTTGGCTCCGCCCACTTCAGCTTCCCAACATGGTGGTGGTACATTTTCCGCCAGCTCTTGGAGCCATTAATTCTCAGAAATAGTGGGTCTAAGCTTTTATCAAAGCAGTGTGTAGCCCAGAAACCTCTTTTTTTTTTTTAATACTAGTAAAGACTAAATCTACCACACAGCTTAATGTGCCGCTGGCAGACGCCACATTTCCACCATACTGCCGGTCAAACGCACACTCCAGGAACCCGCCAGTGTTCAAACCTGCGTTTTGCGGCATCTAGCTGCCCGTATGAGACAAGAAGCAGGAACCTGGTTTTGGTTCTGTTTAGAATTGGTTATTAAATATTCTCAGGTTTAAGGTGGAAACTTGAGCCGTTGGGCGCCATTTGTTGTTGGAGGGCTTCTTTCCAGGTTCCCCAAGCCCCGAAGTCCCACAATCCATGTATAAAATAATCACTCAGATGCTTATATTTTTTATAAACTGTATGGCCGTGGCAGGCTTCTTGCTAACTGTTCTTTTATCTTAAATTAACCCATTTCTATAAATCTATACCTTGCCACGTGGCTGGTGGCTTACCAGAGTCTTTACATGTTGCTTATCCTGGCGGTGGCTGCAGTGTCTCTCCCCTCAGCCTTTCGCTTCCCAGAATTTTCTTCTTTCCTTGTCCCACCTACTTCCTGCCTGGCCACCTACTTCCTGCCTGGTCACTGGCCATCAGTGTTTTATTTATATAGAACCATATCCACAGCAACATTTACACAATGTGATATTACTCAGCTGTAAAAAAAAAAAAAAAAAAATGACATCAGGAAATTTTTTGGCAAATGGTTGGAACTAGAAAAGATCATCCTGAGTGAGGTAACCCAGACACAGACAGATAATCATGGTATGTTATCACTTATATGTGGAGTGGATATCAGCCATAAAGGATAACCATGTTATAATCCACAGACCCAGAGAGAAGTTAAGTATTAAGGAGGGCTCAAAGCAGGATGTATGAATCTCATTGCTTAGGAGAAATAGAATGGACATTGCAAGTGGACAGGGGGAGGGGTCTGGATGGGGGGTGGTGATGGGAACAGAAGGGATCAGGTCGGGAGAGGATGGGAGGAGAGAAATCTGGTGGCATCTCTGGGATGAGCTAAAAAGAGCAATGGAGACTCCCAGGAATACATGAGGATGACCCTAGCTAAGACTCCTAGCAATGGGGGACATGGAGTCTCCACAGGCAAGACTTCCAGGGGAGGGACTAGGACACCAATTCAACCACAAACCTTTCAACCTACAATTTGTCCTGCCTACAAGATGTACCAGGGTAAAGATGGCACAAAAATTGTGGTAGTGACTAATTAGTGAGTAGCATAGCTAGAGAAATATACTCTGAGAGGGAGCTGAGAGGGAACTTGCCCCTGAGGTCCAAGACCCAGAGGCAGGATACCTCAGAGACCTAGAATAGAACCAAACATGAATTGGCAAAAAAAAAAAGTCAATGAAATGATTCCTAATGACATTCTACTATAATCATAGACTGATGCCTAGCCTAACTGTCATCAGAGAGGCTTCACCCAGCAACTGATGGAAAAAGATACAGATGTTATGCCCAGATTGTGACTCCCCAAAGAGACCACCTTGGATGTCCAGAATGCAACAGCAAGGTTTATTCTGTAGATACAAGTCTAGACAGGGAACTCATTCCTATACCCAATAGAGTGAGGCAGGGAGGTTGCTCTTTCTTTGTGTGGCTAGCTTTTTAAAGGCAAAAACCACAAGCCCTTCAGGGGGTTGGGGGGGGGGTTGCACGGGTGCAACTCGAATTGGTTTACTTTTATCTCTGTTCTCTTTTAATTGGGTGAGGGTATGTAACCTTTGAATTTACTGGTTGGTGGTTACAATTATCACTTTGGGGGCAGTCCAGCACAAGTCCCAGGCTTTGTCCTTGAGCCTCCATGGGCGCTGGCTGGCCTAGCACGTCATGCACATAACTCTAAGTTGGTGAGGGGCCCCAGACAGTAAACATCTGGCTGAACTTTTAGCAGTCAGAGTACATGCAGAAAGGGAGCTACTGCAAGGACTATGTCTTTTGTTCACAGCCCTCCCAGAGACTGCTTGCTCAGTCTCAGGAAACTGAAATTGAGGCCTGATCTCTGAGACAAGACTGAGCAGCCTGTTATGGCATCTGCTTGGTCCTTTCACAGAGACCTACAGCCAAATGTTAGGTGGATCTCAGGGAATCCTGTGGAAGATGGGGAGGATTGTAGGACCCCATGGTGCTAAGGGCAGCACAAGAAAACCCATTGAACCAATGAATGGTGGCTCATAGGGGCTCACAGAGATTGAACCAACAATAAGGAAGCCTGCATGAGTCTGACCTGGGACCTCTACATATATATTACAGTTGTGTAACTTAGTCTTCCTGTGGGACTCTGAACAGTGAGAGCAGGGGCTGTCTCTAACTGTGTTGCCTGCTTTGGGGGTCCCTTTCCCCTTACCAGATTGCTTTACAAACCTTAATAGAAGAGAAGGGGTCTAGTCTCACTGCAACTTGATATACCATTCTGGCTGATATCTATGGGAGGCACACCTGTATCTGAATAGAAACAGCGGAGGAGTTGATAGGGTGGGGGATGGAAAAGTAGGAACTGGGAAGAAGGGAGGGAGGAGAAACTTGGATTGTGATGTAAAAAATAAATTTAGAAAAAGTGGTTAAGATGGTAAGTTCTGCAGCTGTTTTTTTTTTTTGGGGGGGGGTTCGAGACAGGGTTTCTCTGTGTAGCTTTGCGCCTTTCCTGGAACTCACTCTGTAGACCAGGCTGGCCTCGAAATCACAGAGATCCGCCTGGTTCTGCCTCCCAAGTGCTGGGATTAAAAGCGTGCGCCACCGCCACCACTGTTAGTTATTTAGCTGCGTTGTGTTCTTACCCTGCAAGGAAACGTCACGAAACACGACAGAATCCGCTTATAAGAGTTTATTAGAAATAAAGGGATAGAGAGTGCAGGCCTGTGGGAGAGACACGTGCGTGGAGAAGAAGGACTGGGGAGCATGGTGCCCCACTTTAAAACCGGCTGGGGGCGTGGCCAGGTCACGTCACTACTCCACGCGTGTGTGTAGATCACATGGTCACATTGCGTGCTTACGTGACCATGTAACGTCACGGACCCTGATCATGCGAGACCCCTTGGCCCGGAACTTGCTAGGCGGAGATGTCCGGGTCCGCCGGGTATCCTGGCTACAAGAAACACTTTGATCCGGAAATGGCTAGGCGGAAGTGTCCGCCTGGTAAATAAACCCTTCAACCACCACCTGGCAAGATGGTAAATTCTATGATGTGTATTTTACTAATATTTAAATGTATATTAAAATTTGAGAATTTTTGTCAAAAAGAGACTAGTACAGGAAAGGTGGTAGTTATGTATTGCCCAGAGTCCTGGGAAGACTCTACAACCAGTGTGGGACATCTGAGGGGGAAAAAAATCTATGTACAGTATGCTCTTATATCTGTTAACTTTATTCCTCTGAGACAAAATTCTATTTATACAGCTATATAGCTCCATCAGGCATTCAGGGCAGGAATAAATCTAGATACACGAAGCTCTTTGTCTATCTACATTATTTCTCTTGGATGAAATCCTGTCTACATAGCTTCAGTTCCATCCTGAAACTGTTTCACTTTGTCCCCTCTTTTACTGTCCTCTCATAGTCCTGCTAACAACTAAGCTCTTATGCTTCCAGCCTCATCTTCGTCCTCTGTTTCTACGCCCTCCATCTCTACTTGCTCTCTACTCCTGACTCTGATGAACTCTACAAGAGTTGTGCCTTACCATCTACAAAACCTCTGTGTTGTTACCTTCTCCCTGGTCATGCAGTTCTGTCTGCCTCTATGGAAAATGCCTGTTTCATCTTCCCCTGGCCACTACCTTCCACCTTGATATGTAAAAACCTCCTTTGTTCTCAGTCAATTGCTCTGGAGAGCCACTAGGCCTCAAGGCAAAGGGAGGGTCTGAGCTTCATTTGCACAAGAAACAAAGCTATGCATCTACCACCTGCTTGGCTCTGCCTATATAACCTTATCTTACTGGGCCAAGCAGGAAGTTCACACACACATTCTATGGGAATTGTGAGCATAAGAAATTCATAACAAGGCACAGCTGAATATTAAGCTATGTAACACTGTGGGAGCCTGTTTTCAGGTTCCTTATGGCTTTACCCAGCAGGTCCACATAAACAGGATGATTAGGGCCATGGGCCTGAGTGCAGGTGTCTGAGATGGTCTGCACTTGGCTGTGCTGGGGGGAGGTCTTTTGCTCCACCCCTTGGCATCTCTATAAATACCCTGGGGCAGAGACAGTCTGGCCATTGGAAAAGGTTCCAGGCCCTCTCGAGGTTATCCTTTATTTTCTATCTGTTTATATCCGCAGTCTAGATCCTTCTATCAAATATTTCCTGCTGCTCGCACTCAAGAAAACTCTGGGGAACTGTGGGGTTGGTGGGTAAATGCCCCACAGAATGGCACCATGAACAGGTACTAAAGAAAAAAAAGGAGAGGACTAAAGACAAATGAACAGGGACTAAAGACAAAGTAATAGGGACTAAAGATAAAGGAAAATAATAGTTTTATTACAGAGTTTTTGGCAAAAGTGTGAGTCAACCCTGCCAGTGGAAAGTGGCATGCCAATGTTTCGGAAAATATATCTATTATTGAGGGGCAGGGATTTTATCCTTGAGAGAAAAGGAAAACGGACTGGAAGGATGTCCAGTGCTGCAGCACAAAATTCTCTTCTGTCAAAATTTTCTACCTTCTATCTGTTGGTTAAATTGGCACTGCTGCTCTTCTTGGCTGCCCACCACCCATAGCAGCCATGCCGGCGGAGAGTGCAAATCGAAAAAATCATAAGCCATAGTTACCTTTTTAGAGCTTTATTGGGGAGGGGAGGGCGAGGGAGAGAGAAAGAGAGGGAGAGAGTACAGACAGAAGGGAGGAGCAGAAAGGAAAGAGAGGGACGCACAGAGGGCCCACCTGCTTTTTAGGCTGGGATGCCATCGAAGGTTGATGACATAATTAAGAACTGAATCCTTACATCCCAGACTTTCCCTTATTATAAAAAAAGCAAGTAGATGGGACTAGGGGCATCGTTCCTCTCAAAAATTGCTTCCAGCTGACTCTTGGATGTTGGTTGGCTCTGGGGGAATGGAGAAGAGGAGTTTTCTGAGGTAGACAGGCGTTATGGCATGCTGTCTGTCATCCGTTTGCTCTGGAGACATGTATCTCTCTTGGCTATGGCTGGAAACTTTTTGTTTGACAAGATGCTGGTAACAGAGGAAAAAAAACTTAGAGAGATAAAAGAATCATTATTATTTTATGTTGACATTTATCTGAGGTAGTTCCAGTCTGTCCCTATGGATTTTGAAACATGTTAAGTTTTATCAGAGACAGATTATTTTGTTTTGAAATTTTTTTGGGGGGGGGTGTTTCGAGACAGGGTTTCTCTGTGTAGCTTTGCACCTTTCCTAGAACTCACTCTGTAGCCCAGGCTGGCCTCGAACTCACAGAGATCCACCTGGCTCTGCCTCCCAAGTGCTGGGATTAAAGGTGTGTGCCACCAATGCCCAGAGACAGATTATTTTAAAGCACCTGTTTCCTTTATTAGTTTGGCATCCAGGAGACAGGTGATCAATTCTTAAAAGTATCCCAGTAATAGATGTTTATATTAAAGTCTTTTTATAGCACCCAGATGCTTTTAGGTCTGGGGGTGTAACTACCTTTAGCTGTTACAGTGTCTTGCTGATCTCTGGACTCCGGTTCTGTGGTGGTCCTGTATCATTGGCTGAACAGTGAGTTAGAACAGGGGACTGGGAAGAAAAAAGCTCGTGGTGGATGAGAATTTATTTTTTGGAATTAGCGACAAGGCAAAGATCAGGGCCCTGTCTGTATGCATGTGAAAAACTCAGGCAGTGGATCTGGAGTGAAACAATGAGTTCTCATTTTAGGTGGAAATCTTTTTTCATTAAGTAACTCTGAAAGTGCAATTAAATCTGGTGAGGTGGTAAGGCTGTCCTCTGTACCCGACAATAAAGGAGAGGTGGCATCCCCAAAACTCCCATGACTGAGTCAGTGGCTCTGGTGTCCAAAAGGAAGGAAACGGATCACTTCCCTGCTGTGTTCTGTGTTCCCTGCCATGTCTGTAGCCAAGCGTGTAGGAGGTCTTAGCTTGATGTACCCATGCATCTTGGTGCCTGGGGGCAGTCAGCTGACTGGTTGTCTTTCTAGGCAGCCCTTTTAACAAGGCTGTTGATGGCCTGGCAGGACATTTACTAGCCTGTGGCTTTTTCCTCACTTAAAACTGTTAGCATGGTATCCTCTCTTCTGAGCAAAAACCCAGAGGAAATTTGCCATCCTCTCTGAGTAGAAATGCATTTCAGGGATACTAGGTTTCCTGTATTAGTAAACTTCTGGGAGCACAGAGCTGAGGCAAAAAGGTGCAGGACCCAGGGGAAGATTGCTAATGAACAAACAAAGCTAAAGCCAGTGGGAACAGCACAGTTGTTTGCTTTTCTACAAGTCCTGGGTTGATAGGTCCACAGCTGCAAAAAGAAATCTGAGAAAAGCTTTCCTATCAGAGTAAAGACCTTTCTGGGAAAATAGTAAAGCTGAACTGTGTCTGAAGCAGTTGTGCTGCTGAGTCAGAATGCTGTCTGGAGAAAGAGCCCAGCCAGGGCAGAACAGGAGTAAAGCTTTCTTTTCTGTCAGAGAAAGCATCTCTTTGAGAAAAGCTTTGTTTCAACTGACTCCTGGTGAAATGAGGGAGTATAGCCCTGAGAGGTGATTGCTTCTGGCATAAGCTCTGTCCTTGAGCACCCAAACAAATACAACCCACTGGGGAACTATGCCAGGTGAAGGCCTGAGGAAGTGAAACACCTGTCCTAATGCGAGCTTAGATAGGACAAAAACCTCCATTGATAAGCTTTATTTATGAACACAAACCTCAGACCCCAAAACCAGAAATGGACAAAAAGCCCCTACCTTCAGAAGCAAAAAAACTGTCACTATAGTGTCGGAAACTGTTTCTGGGGTAGAGGGGATAAACTGAGACCAAACTGGGTACTGTCAGGAAGAAAGACTCTGAAGAAACAGAGAAGGGACAGATTCCTCCCCAGAAAGTGCATGACCTGACAAAGCTGCTAGAGTTTGAGGCAGATTGGGGGGGGAAACCCCCTACCTCCAAAGGCAGCTAGACAGATACCTGAAGATCTGCATCTGGGGGGGGAAGGAACAAGCAAAATATGATAAAGATCTATCACTCTATATAAATAAAACACTGATGGCCAGTGACCAGACAGGAAGTATAGGCGGAACAAGGAGAGATGAGAATTGGGGAAACAGGAAGAAGGGGGAGAAACACTGCAGCCATCGCCAGGAGAAGCAACATGGCCACCAGCCACGTGGCAAGGTATAGATTTATAGAAATGGGTTAATTTAAGATATAAGAACAGTTAGCAAGAAGCCTGCCACGGCCATAGTTTATAAGTAATATAAGTGTCTGAGTGATTATTTTATATGTGGATTATGGGACTGCGGGGCTTGGTGGAACCTCCAGCAACAATCTATCAGTGGGAGAAAATGTCTCTGAAGGAGTTATTGAAAGGCTCTGTTGTAAATGTTTTTGTTTTTCACTGGCTAAGGCAAACACAAGCCCCAGGGAAAGTTGCTATCAGAAATTGCCCACCTCAATGCATGCTAACAAGGCAGGTGCAGTTCTGATTTGGGGGCCAGTGTCAAATGAAGGAGAGACACCTGTGAAGCCAGCTGAGGAGAGAATAGAAATCTCTCAGTGTACCATAGCTGAAAATGTTAATGCTTGTTCAAATCTCCCATTGCAAAAGCAAAAGCTTTGTTCAAACCTCCCAGGCAAGAATTTGTAAGCAAGTCTGGTAAAAGAGAACCAGTTGACTCTCAGACCTGAAAAGAACTATGGGAAATGAAGTCCAAAAGCTAGCTTGCAATAAGGGACTGATATAAGGGAAATGCAACCTGGGAAAGGTAGTTTTTCCACTAAAGATGCAACATTGCTCCGAAATACTTTTGTCAGCTCGAAAATACGTTCAAGGTAAACTTAAAATACAGCTTTTAAAAGAATAAGGAGGAAAATCGTCTAAGAGTTTAAGTGTCAGTTTCAATGAAAAATTGAAAGGATACGGAACTAGGTGCTTTGAGGTTTGGGGCTCGGCTGGTAAAATGCCTTATTTACCCTAATAGCCATGCAAAGTGTTTACGGTAGTTGGATGACAAAAGCTACCTCTAAGAGCAAACAAGCCACTTTAAAATCCTTAAAACAAGGGAAAGCAGTTTATACACTGAATGTTGTCTTAGATATGAAGAAACATATGTTGAAATTAAAAAAGTTCTTTGCCTTTTGAACAAACTGCCTGCAATGAGTAATTCCTTTGCAAATCTAATAAGGAGACAAGGAAACCAGCATTCAAAATGAAATGACTGCTTTATAGATGGGAAACAAACTTCAGAAAATCTTACCAAAAAAAAAAAAAAAAAAAAAAAAAAAAAAAAAAGCTGTCTTACAAAAGAGTTGCTTCACCTGAAAGTTCCTTTTAAGAAATCAATGCTAAATATCACAGCTGCTAATACATCAGGAGTTAAAGCTAATGAAATGAAAGTATTAAATCCTGAAAATGCTTTTTCTCAGAGTAATCTAATGAAGGATTTCATGAAAGAACATCTATGTTCTTGACTCCTTTGAATAGTAACAGTTTTGGTGAAAATATTGGAACTAACAACAATCAAGTCAAAATGTTTCAACAAATTCAAGACGCAATTCCACAAAAGAAAGCTGCCATGCTTTGTGGGCCATATTAGAGCTCACTCCAAACTTCCTGGTCCTTTAGTTGAGGGTAATTCAATGGCTGAGCATTGTCCCAAGTGGAAATCACTCAACAGTCACATGCTCTTCATCAAAATAGCAAATGCTTAAAAAAAAATAGCAAATGCTTAAGAAAGCAATTCAATCTTACCAAAGAAGCAGCTCATCAAATAGTTAAATGATGTGGGATATGTCCAAAATATTTTCCTATCCCTCACTTAGGGGTAAACCCTCAAGGTCTTCTTCCCAATCATCCATGGCAAATGGATGTTACACATATTGCAGAATTTGGCAAATTAAAATATGTACATGTGACCATTGACACTTATTCAGGATTTTTAATGGCTAGTGCACAACCTGGGGAAGCTACAAAACATCTAATTATTTACTGCTTGAAGTGTTTTTCGTATATGCGTATACCAAAAATTATTAAAACTGATGATGGTTCTGGATGTAGTAGTAAGGCATTTCAACAATTTTGTACCCAATGGGAAATCTTACATAAAACAGGTATTCCTTATAATCCTCAGGGACAAAGTATTGTAGAGCGGGCGCATAGCAGTCTTAAAATACAACTTCAAAAAATAAAAATAAGATCCCTGGGCACCAGCCACTCCGGGAAATCCTGCCCAACTTGGCCACAGGCTCTGGCCACCGGGCAGGTCCCCTTCTAGCCCCACCAGGAGGGATCCCCTTCTCCAAGCCCCCCAGCAGCCCCTGCAATCTCCGCGCCCTGACCCCACGCCCATCTGCCCAAGACCCCAGCCACTTCCTGAGACTTAGAGACCGGCCCCCAGCTCCCATCCTGCCCCTGACTTCCCTTCTGGACCAGAGAGAGTTGGACAAGAGAACTCCCTTTTGGACAAGAGAGAGAGACTTCCTGAATCTGTCAGCTCTTTCTGAAACAAGTACACTGATAAGACCAAGAAGGAACCACGAGGAGATGGGCAGACGTCAAGGCAGAAGTACATACAACAAAATGAAGAGCAATACAGCATCACCAGAACCTAGCCCCCCTCCAACATCTAGACCTGAACACCACAAATTGGAAGAAGCAGAAGAAAGTAGCCTTATGAGTAACTTCATGAAGAAGGTAGAGGCTTGTGTAGAGGAAAAGACAAGAAAATTGGAAGAATGCTGTAAACAACTAGAGGAAAGGGCAAACAAATTAGAAGAAAACAATAAAGCCCTCCAAGAAAACAATAAACTCCTGGAAGAAAACAATAAAATCCTGCAAGAAAACAATAAAGCACTGAAAGAAAATCATGAAAAAGTAATGAAACAAAGGAAACAGTCCAAGAACTGAAAAGGGAAATTGAAAAAATAAAGAAGACACAAACAGAGGGAATGCTGGAAATAGAAAAACTGAGTAAAAGATCGGGAACTTCAGATGCAAGTATAACCAACAGAATGCAAGAGATGGAAGAGAAGATTTCTGGCATTGAAGACATAGTAGAAGAAATAGTTTCATCAGTTGAAGGAAACACTAAAGCCAACAAAGTCATGAACCAAAATGTACAAGAAATTTGGTACACCATGAAAAGACCAAACCTACGAATTATAGGGATAGAAGAAGGTGAAGAATACCAACTCAAAGGCACAGAAAATATATTCAACAAAATTATAGAAGAAAACTTTCCCAACTTAAAGAAGGAAATGCCTATGAAGATACAAGAAGCCTATAGAACACCAAACAGACTAGACTCCCCAAAAAAGTCCCCTCGCCACATAATAATTAAACAACTAAATGTACAGAATAAAGAAAGAATATTAAGAGCAGCCAAGGAAAAAGGCCAAGTGACCTATAAACGTAAACCCATCAGAATAGCACCCGATTTCTCAGTGGAGACTTTGAAAGCCAGAAGGACCTGGACAGATGTAATGCAGACACTAAGAGACCATGGATGTCAGCCCAGACTAATATACCCAGCAAAACTTTTAATCATCATAGACGGAAGGAACAAGACATTCGAAGACAAAGCCAGATTTAAACAATACCTATCCACAAACCCAGCCCTACAGAAAGCACTAGAAGGAAAATTCCAACCGAGGGAAGTCAGATACACAATCGAAAACACAGGCAATAGATAAAGCCACAACAGTAAACCCCAAAGAAGAGAAGTACACACACACTACCACCAAAAATAACAGGGATGAAGAATCACTGGTCATTAATATCCCTTAATATCAACGGACTTAATTCACCTATAAAAAGACATAGACTTACAGAATGGATACAAAAGCAGGACCCATCTTTCTGCTGCATACAAGAAACACATCTCATATTCAAAGACAGACACTACCTAAGAATAAAAGGCTGGGAAAAGACTTTTCAATCAAATGGTCTTAAGAAACAAGCAGGGGTAGCCATCCTGATATCCAACAAAATAGACTTCAAACTAAAATCAATCAAAAGAGATCAAGAAGGACATTACATCCTCGTCACAGGAAAGATCGACCAAGATGAAGTTTCAATTCTGAACATATATGCCCCAAACACAAGGGCACCCACATATGTAAAAGAAACATTACTAAAGCTTAAACCACATATAAAACCCCACACATTAATAGTGGGAGATCTCAACACCCCACTTTCACCACTGGACAGATCTCCCAAATCGAAACTTAACAGAGAAATAAAGGACTTAACTGATGTCATAACCCAATTGGACCTAATAGATATCTACAGAACATTCCATCCTAACAAGAAAGAATATACCTTCTTCTCAGCACCCCATGGAACTTTCTCTAAAATCGACCACATACTTGGCCACTCAACAGATACAAAACAATCAGAATAACCTCCTGTGTTCTATCAGACCACCATGGTTTAAAGCTAGATTTCAACAACAACAAAAACTACAGAAAACCTACAATCTCATGGAAACTGAATAATGCTTAACTGAATCACCAATGGGTTAAGGAAGAAATAAAGAAAGAAATTAAAGACTTCCTAGAGATCAATGAAAATGAAGACACCACATACCCAAACTTATGGGACACTATGAAAGCAGTGCTAAGAGGGAAATTAATAGCACTAAATGCCCACATAAAGAAGTTGGAGAAATCCCACACTAGTGACTTAACAGCACATCTGAAAGCTCTAGAACAAGAAGAAGCAAAGTCTACCAGGAAGAATAGACGCCAGGAAATTATCAAAGTGAGAGGTGAAATTAATAAATTAGAAACTAAGAGAATAATACAAAAAATTAATGAAACAAAGAGTTGGTTCTTTGAGAAAATCAACAAGATAGACAAGCCCTTATCCAAACTAACCAAAAGACAGAGAGAGAGAATCCAAATCAACAAAATCAGAAATGAAAAGGGGGACATAACAACAGACATTGAGGAAATCCAGAGAATTATAAGGTCATATTTCAAAAAACCTCTACTCCACAAAACTGGAAAACCTAAAAGAAATGGACATTTTTCTGGATAGGTACCACATACCTAAGTTAAATCAAGACCAGATAAACTATTTAAATAGTCCAATAATCCCTAAGGAAATAGAAACAGTCATTAAAAGTCTCCCAACCAAAAAAAGCCCAGGACCAGATGGTTTCAGCACAGAATTCTACCAGATCTTCAAAGAAGAGTTAATACCAATACTCTCTAAATTGTTCCACATAATAGAAACAGAAGGAACATTACCAAACTCCTTCTATGAGGCTACAATTACCCTGATTCCTAAACCAAACAAGGATGCAACAAAGAAAGAGAACTACAGACCGATCTCCCTCATGAACATTGATGCAAAAATACTCAATAAAATACTGGCAAACAGACTCCAAGAACACATCAGAACAATTATCCACTATGATCAAGTAGGCTTCATCCCAGGGATGCAAGGGTGGTTCAACATACGAAAGTCCATCAATGTAATACACCATATAAACAAACTCAAAGAAAAAAACCCCATGATCATCTCACTAGATGCAGAAAAGGCATTTGACAAAATCTAACACCCCTTCATGATAAAAGTCTTGGAGCGATCAGGAATACAGGGAACATACCTAAACATAATAAAGGCAATATATAGCAAACCAACAGCCAACATCAAATTAAATGGAGAGAAACTCAAAGCAATTCCACTAAAATCAGGAATGAGACAAGGCTGTCCACTCTCCCCATACTTATTCAATATAGTACTTGAAGTTCTAGCCAGAGCAATAAGACATCATAAGGAGATTAAGGGGATTCAAATTGGAAAGGAAGAAGTCAAGCTTTCCCTATTTGCAGATGACATGATAGTATACTTGAGTGACCCCAAAGATTCCACCCAGGAATTCATAAAGCTTATAAACACCTTCAGCAACGTAGCAGGATACAAGATCAACTCAAAAAAAAAATCAGTAGCCCTCCTATATACAATGGACAAAGAAGCTGAGAAGGCAATTAGAGATACATCACCCTTTACAATAGCCAAAAATGACATAAAATACCTTGGGGTAACACTAACCAAGCAAGTGAAGGACCTATATGACAAGAACTTTAAGTCCCTGAAAAAAGAAATTGAAGAAGATGTCAGAAAATGGAAAGATCTCCCATGCTCATGGATAGGCAGGGTTAACATAGTAAAAATGGCAATCTTACCAAAAGCAATTTACAGATTCAATGCAATCCCCATCAAAATACCAACACAATTCTTCACAGACCTGGAAAGAATAATACTCAACTTCATATGGAAAAACAAAAAACCCAGGATAGCTAAAAGAAACCTGTAAAATAAAACAACTTCTGGAGGCATCACAATCCCTGACTTCAAGCTCTACTATAGAGCTACAGTAATAAAAACAGCTTGGTATTGGCATAAAAAACCGACATGTGGACCAATGGAATCGAATTGAAGACCCTGACATTAACCCACACACCTATGGACATATAATTTTTGACAAAGAAGCCAAAAGTGTACAATGGAAAAAAGAAAGCATCTTCAACAAATGGTGCTGGCATAACTGGATATCAACGTGTAGAAGGCTGCAAATAGATCCATATCTGTCACCGTGCACAAAACTTAAGTCCAAGTGGATCAAAGACCTCAACATAAATCCAGCTACTCTGAACCTGCTAGAAGAGAAAGTAGGAAATAGTCTTGAACGCATTGGCATAGGAGATCACTTCCTAAATATAACACCAGTAGCGCAGACACTGAGACAAACAATCAATCAATGGGACCTCTTGAAACTGAGAAGCTTTTGTAGAGCAAAGGATACGGTCAACAAGGCAAAGCGACAGCCTACTGAATGGGAAAAGATCTTCACCAACCCCACATGTGACAGAGGACTGATATCCAGAATATATAAGGAACTCAAGAAATTAGACATCAAAACAACCAACAGTCCAATTGAGAAATGGGCTTTAGAATTCTCAACAGAGGAAACCCAAATGGCTGAAAGACATTTAAGGAATTGCTCAACATCCCTAATCATCAGGGAAATGCAAATCAAAACAACTCTGAGATACCACCTTACGCCTGTCAGAGTGGCTAAGATAAAAAACACTAAAGACACTTTATGCTGGAGAGGATGTGGAACTAGGGGAACTCTCCTCCACTGCTGGTGGGAATGCAAGCTTGTACAACCACTTTGGAAATCAATATGGCGCTTTCTTAGAAAATTAGGAATCAATCTCCCCCAAGATCCAGCTATACCACTCCTGGGCATATACCCAAGAAATGCTCAATCATACCACAAGAGCACTTGCTCAGCTATGTTCATATCAGCAAAAAATCATCCTGAGTGAGGTAACCCAGACTCAGAAAGACAAATATGGTATGTACTCACTCATAGGAAGATGCTAGATGTGGAACAAGGATGACTGGACTGCTACTCACATCACCAGTGAGGCTACCTGGAAAACGGGACCCCAAAAAAGACACGGAGAAATGGACAAGATCTACATGAACAGCCTGGTCATGAGTGGGAACAATGAAGGGCGACGGTCGAGGGAAAGAGAGTGGGAGATCCTACCTGGATCAAGAAAAGAGAGGGAGAAAAAGGAATAGGAGACCATGGTAAATGAAGACCACATGAGAAGGTGAGAAGGGGAGGAAGCAGAGAGCTAGGGAGGCCCATGGAGATCCACAAAGATACCCCCGCAAAAGACTGCTGGCAATGGTCGAGAGACGGCAGGAACTGACCTACTCTGGTGATGGGATGGCCAGACACCCTGATAGTTGTGCCATAAACCCCATCCAAGGACTGAGGAATCTGAATGCAGACATCCACGGCTGGGCCCCTGGTAGAGCACTGGGAGTCTAATTAGTGAGAAAGAAGAGGGTTTATATGAGTGAGAATTGTTGAAGCCAAGGTTGGATAAAGCACCGGGACAAATAACCAAATGAATAACCAAATGAATGGAAGCACAGGATCTATGAACCAAAGGCTGAGGGGCCCCCAACTGGATCAGGCCCCCTGAATGCGTGAGACACTCATTTGGCTTGATCTGTTTGGGAGGCAGCTGTGCATTGGTGCCGGGTCCTGGGCTCGTTGCATGAGTTGGCTGTTTGAATCCTGGGATTTATGCAGGGACACTTGTCTCGGTCTGGGAGGCGGGGAATGGACCTGCCTGGACTGAGTCTACCAGGTCGATCCCGGTCCTCGGGGAGACCTTGATCTGGAGGAGGTGGGGATGGGGGGTGGCTGGGGGGAGGGGAGGGCGAGAGGGGGAGAACAGGGGAATCTGTGGCTATTATGTTGAACTGAATGGTGTTGTAAAATAATAAAAAAAAAAAACATAAAAGTTTTAAAATTAAAAAAATAAAAATAAAAA
The DNA here is from genome assembly GCF_004664715.2 of Peromyscus leucopus. Lineage (NCBI taxonomy): Eukaryota > Metazoa > Chordata > Mammalia > Rodentia > Cricetidae > Peromyscus > Peromyscus leucopus. The sequence goes on from NC_051083.1 coordinate 132,249,749, forward strand.
AGGAAGAAATTTACCCTCAATCACCACATAATGCATTAAATCATGCTCTTTTTGTTCTGAACTTTTTGAATGTGGATGTCAGTGAGCAGTCTGCCACAGAGAGGTTTTGGCACAGTAGCACCCAAACGACTTTTGCTCAAGTGAAATGGAAAGATCCCTGCTTGGGATTATGGAAGGGTCCCGATCCTGTTTTAATATTTGGTCGAGGACATGTTTGTGTTTTTTCACAAGAGGAGAATGAAGCTTGCTGGTTACCAGAGCATCTGATAAGGAGTGTGGAACTAAGAAAAGTCAGCTCCAATGATGTTCCTGTCTTACCAGAATGAAAGCGGCCCAATTAGTGTTTCTGAGGTTTTGTCACTGGTTAATGCAAACAGTGAGGAAATAGAGTTCAGAGCTGTGCCGCTTTTGGCTTTACTAGCGCCTTTAGAAAAATATATCACCTAATAGCTGTGCAGTATTTGGCGAAGAACTTTACAGCAGCTACATAAGGTAATTTCACCCTCAGTGTAAAAATAAGTTTTTCGGTAGAGCAAACCAAAAGTACTGCTGTAATAGAAACTATTATGAATTTGGGTGAAGGGACAGCCTCTAGTTAAAAACCGTTTACCTCTGACAGTACATCTCTGCTGGTTCCAGAATGGCTGAGAGAACTTGGCAACTTTGGGGTGTGGCTTCGTCCGAGAATGTTACAGTCCCCAAGCAACAAGTATCACAACTCTATAAAGACAACACTCACCAAATCCCAGTGTTGTATAGCAAAGCTGACTATAAACTCTAAACTTTAGAAATGGTGTACAAACTTCCTGTCTAGTTAAGAGAATCTTTCTAATAGAGATAGTGATAATAGGAGTAAGAAGTAGAAAAAGATGAAAAGATATGTGAGGTTGTAGAAATTATTCTCTTATTAGAAATCTTTAGGTGTTTGCTAAGTTAAATAGATCTATAGAGTTCCTTTAAGAATATAAGCTTCCAAGAAGTATCTAAGGTAGTCTTAAGACATGTAGCAATAAGCTTGTAAGAAATAAATATGCTAGTTGTAAATGTAAGTTTAAATAAGAATAAGATGGAATGAATATAAGAAGTAATAAGAAATATATTTGCTAAAGTAGTTCTATAGTTTCCTTAAGGAGTATAAATAAGTAGATGTTAATACGTTATATGTCAGTTTGTAAAGTGAAAATGTTGAATGTGAGTCTAAATGCTTTGCAAGGCAAAATACGTTATATGTGAGTTTGTAAAAAAGTGTAAATGTCAAGTGTGAGTCTATGCTTAATGTATATGGTGAAAAAATTTGAGACACAGAAGGTAGTGTCCTAGCAGACTGCAAATTAGGAAGTCTGAATGGTTTCAAAAGCTCCAGAAGCTGCTAAGCCAATGGTGGACGCCAGAACCAGCACAACAAGGCATCTACAGCTGAGATCTGTGGAAAATCAATTCAACACAGAAAAACCTGAGTTAACATAAAAAATGGTGCGTTTTAGAATACTACTGTACCTAAAAAGGTCTGTCTGTGAGAACAAAAGTTGCAGAGATGCTTGTTTGAACTAAAATTGTTAACTGCAAAAAGTTTTGGTTGTAAAACGTCTCTTCATATTTGGAAGTGAAAGCCTGATACCAGAATTTCCTTTTTTTTAACTTTCTGAACTTAAAATAATGAGATAAAACTACAAAACAATTTTTGTTATGGATTTCTTATTTGGAAGGCTAGTACCAGAATTTATCATTTGAATTTTGGGACTTAATGAAATGAACAATAGATTTCATTGCAATGGACAATTTTGAGTTTACTTATAGTAATGACCTAGGAACTGTTTTCTGGAATTGGGTTAAAAATAGAACTGTTTAAATGAAGAAATTTATTGTTTCTACCTAGACTAAAGATGCAGTTTTGTGTATGCATATATGCTTTATTAACTGGTGATTCATGAATTGTTTTATGGAACTGTTTATTTAAAAATGGAATTACTTTTGGAACTGGTTTTGTATTGCAAATGGAACTGTTTAAATGGAAAATTTTGGGTTTTCTAACTAGGCTTGAGATTTTGCTTTAAAAAAATTATAAAGAAAAGGGAGAGTTAATATTCCTTAGCCTATTTAATTTAAAATTTTGTTTGAGTGGATTAATGTCATGTTTTGTTAGTAAGAAATGCAAATGGGGTATACTAAGAGACTACTTTTAAAGTGTAAAGAGTTTTATTAGGAAACTGCTTTTGGATGTTTTGCTAAGTTTTCAAAGTGTTAATGGTTAGATTGTGAATACTGCATTTCAATATGAGCTTATAGGAATTATGTAAGTTTGGGTTCCTCTACCTAGGTTTGAAATTGTTTTTAAAAATTATAAAGAAAAGGAGGAGTTATGAGTGAATTAAGGTTGAATGCATGCTTGCAGAAATTATGTTTAACTTATTGGTATTAATGCACCCTAGTTTTGTGGAGTTAAGAAAATATTTAAGTTTGATGTGAATACATCAAAGTTTTTCCTGTGTTGTTAGCAAGAAAATTCAAATGATTTTACTAAGAATTAAAGTTGTAAGACTGAGAAAATTGTTAACTATATATATAGCACCATAAACGTTAATTCAGATGGTTCTGTTAAGAGTTTGCTTTGAGTTGTAAGATTGGGAGAATTGTGACTATGTATAGCAATATTTATGTTAACCTGTTAATGGTAATGATGAAGCTAAGGGATTCTTTAAGTTTGCAATTGCATTAAGTTTTTGGTTTAGAAAGGGCTTGAGGCAGCTAAGACTGCTGTAGTCACCTTGGACCTAATTCAAAAGAAAAATGCCATCTTTATCATCCTCTACTCCCATACTGGGAGGTATAACAGCTATGGAGATTGCTGTAAGCTATTAATAATTAGTTATTTTTTATATATTAAGAAAGGAGGACCTGTGGGAGCCCATTTTTGGGGTCCTCGTGGCTTTACCCAGCAGGTCCGCATAGACAGGATGATTAGGGCCACAGGCCTGAGTGCAGGTGTCTGAGATGGTTTGCACTTGGCTGTGCTGGGGGGAGGTCTTTTGCTCCACCACTTGGTGTCTCTATAAATACCCTGGGGCAGAGACAGTCGGGGCCATTGGAAAAGGTTCCAGGCCCTCTTGAGACTATCCTTTATTTTCTATCTGTTTATCTCCGCAATCTAGATCCTTCTATCTAATATTTCCTGCTGCTCCCACTCAAGAAAACTCTGAGGAACTGTGGAGTTGGTGGGTAAACGCCCCACATAACACCAAATAGTCCATGCTAGATGGCTTCCCACTTGACTGACCCTTGGCCTCATCAAGGTATAGCTTTAATGCACAGCTGGACTCCTTATAACATATTCTTGTGGCTTGCCACAGGCAGTTGTAATTATTAATCAATATCTGCCAACTACCATGAAAAACATGCTAAAGCTTGAGTATGGCTTGGTTCTATAGCAGTTGCTTAGATTGTATGAGAACTTGGTTTGATCTCCAGTTCTGGAAAACAAAATATATTGTTATTTAAGCTGTGACAACACATCTGTAAAGGTTAGAGTGTACTGAGCTTGAGGCCAGCCTGAGCAACATAATAAAGTCTTTTCTCCAAAAAATATTGACATTACACTAGATCACAAGACAGAGACTATGTGGTAAACTCCACCAAAGAAAAGACAAAATGTCCTTATCTACACATTGTATTTGGACACAAAAAAGGGAGTAGAAATACACACAGATGTCAACATGAGCTATATTCTGAAGGTTGATATGATTTTTAGTGTTGCCACAATGATAAAAATCCAGAATCACCTGGGAGATGGACTTTCTGGGCATGCCTGTGAGGGATTATCTTCATTACTTTAACTAATGTTAGGAAGATCCATCATATCTGTGAGCAGGACCATTCCCTGTCTGAGGATCCTGGACTGTACAAAGAGAGTAGAGCATTAGCATGCACATATTCATTATTCTCTTGGGACTGTCGGTAGAATATAATCAGGGGCTCCAAGATCTAGATACCTTTGCTTATACCCTCATAACTGACTGGGAGCTAAAACAAGATTTCCTCTCTTTGGTTATATATATTGTCACAACTGAAAAAGAAACTAAGGGGGCTGGAGAGATGACTCATCAGTTAAGAGCACTGACTGATCTTCTAGAGGAGCTTTGTTCAATTCCCAGCATCCACTCTGCAGCTAATAACAGTCTGTAACTTCAGTTCCAGGGGGATCCAACTCTTTTGTTCTGGACTCTGACAGCATCAGGCATGCACATGGTGTACAGAGACACATGTAGGCAAAATACTCATATACATAAACAAAAATTATTTCAAAAAAGCAACTAAGAAAGTGGGCTTCTTTCTAGTGACATCATTTTTTTACTTTAACATTTCACACAATGAGCACACATTATTCTTATAATTAAATAAAAAGATAATAACACCAAGATCTCCCTCCAAAAATCAAAAGGAAAGTAAGTATTTATTCAGTTCCTAAATGGAGTTGTTCTATAGTTAATACAAATATGCAGGAAAAACCATCATACCAGAAAAGAGCAATTTATTTTATTACATTAAAAGGTAAAACCCATAATATGACCACACAAAGTCAGACAACTAGAAATGTAAATACCCAACTATCACACAGAGCGAATAATGGCTTCTGTCATTAATATGCAAAGAAGCAGAAGTCAAAGCAACATACAACTTTCACCTATTATTGTAGGACTACAGGCTTTCTTCCTTGGTGTTATTGGTTTGTTGACTTTGTTTCCTAACTTTAGTATGTTATAGTAGAGATAGAGTGAGGAGAAAATGGAGCTGTTTTGGATGACATGGCACTTAGAGACTATCCTATGGGAATACTTTGAAATACATAAAAACATTCTATTCACAAAGTTGGTCATAGCATTATTTATAATACTGAAAGTTTGGAAATAACCTAAATTTCCAACAACTGAGAAGGTTAAGAAAAGTACAACAAAACTATGCAATAAAATATATTACCAGCAATATAAAATATCTGCAAAAGTCACTAATAACCATATATAATGTTTAGAGAGAAAGAACAGAAACTGTATTATAAAGAACATAGAGGATCAAGAAATATAAAACATTCATACCACTAAAAGGACAAGATATTAAATGGCAATCTCAGGATAAAGCACTCATTTTCTCACCATTTATTTTATTTCTGATTTCCAATTTTTCTATAATTAACACATCAAATTCATAATGAGAAAAAGTGCCTTTTTAAAAGTTAAGTAAATAGCAGATTTTTTAGACATGTTCCTTTTCCCCCACAATACAGTCTAGAGAGTCCCAAAAGCCTTAGCCTCTAAGCAGTGGGGTCAGGGGAGCCAGGCTATGAAGAATGGCCATGAGGGGGCTGGAGCAAAGAATAGAGGCACAAGCTAGAAGGGCCAGGGAGGCAGGGATTGGCAAGGGAAAGTCAGCCAAGGGAAGGGGCATTGTGGAGCCAGGGAAGACTCTGACTGCTCAGCGGGGGTCTTTCTAGACCCTTAGTAGGCACTGACGGTGTTCTCAAAGGGCAGGGTCAAGAGGGATTTTTAGGAAGACACATGGATTCCTTAAGGAACAGGGGTGGAAAAGTGGTGGGGGAGGTAAACTATTTGGAAAGGAGAGAGAGAAGGACAGAGGCAATGGCAATGAGAATGAAAGGAAGAGGCTGATGGCCACAGCAAACTCCTCACTCTATGCCTAAACGAAACATGGTTTGTTCATATTGGGCAAATACAGGACAGTAGGAACGTGCCAATCATGGCCAACAAATCCAGCTCAAATCCAGGGAAGCTCTGTCTAGTAGAACTGTCTGCTATGACGGAAAGGTTCTAAGTCTAGCTACTGAGCACTTGAATTATGATGTACCAGAAATCGTTTAAAATTTTATTTCATGTCAATGAGTTTAAATGTAAATAGTCACATATATCTTGTGGCTATTAAATGGACAGCACCATTGGGCTTATGACTTCATAGGAAGCAGAATTTGGAGGGGGTTGACACTAAAACTGTGCTTTAGGAAATAAAATAAGAGAAAAATGAAATGTATATACTATGGTCAAACAGGAACAATAAATGGACATAAAATAAAAACCTGTGTCAAAATCTGTCTCCATAACTGTGGAGGAGACGAAGCTAGGTAAAATAAAAACAAGCTGTGAACAACTTCTAAACTAAATTACAAAAATGGTACTGAGTCAATCAATGAGGGTAAAAAAGATAAAGAACAAGAAAAGACTGAAACAAATAATCTACAAAAGCCAGTCTCTAGACAAGGATCAGGGGAGATGAATGGGAAAATCAATCCCCAAATACAAATTACTGTTGCCAAGACAGTCATTTAATTGTTCAGCAAAATCACTGTACTGTCAGCAACCTCTCCTACCATAGGCCAATTAGCAAAAACAATCTGTCTTTGAGATTTTACAGACTTAAAAATAACATCTTGGCTTTTGGGTTACAATTTAATATATGACATCAATTTATTCTAATTAGCTATTTGCTATATTTTGTTTTACAGACATTTACCTTGAAATACTCAGGCATTTTTAAGGAGAAAATTGTTGAAATTACTCCTTTAAGACAAGACTAAATACACTGTATGTTGGAAAGCTGTTGACTACTGATAATGGAACAGTTTTTAGCATACTAAAGAACTGACTTTTCTTTAACAGCAATGAAATAACATTATCCCTACGACATACCTTTTCTGTCACTTTCATATTTAAGCAATATGCAGGGAATGCAGAACTACATTCTGAAAATTACTTACACCCTATTAATGAAAAGTTTCCACAAGCCACATGAAAATTTACATTTCATAAATTCATGCTTTCTTTACCAAAAGGTAGAAGTAGAATAGCTTCTGCCTCCAGGATAAATGGGTATCTGCAATTCTCTAAATAGGAACATGAATACAATTTTGAATGTATATTCAAATCATGGGTATAGTTACATTTTAAATGCTTTTTATTGTGAATAACAGACTTTTGAACAGACAGCCATTGAGTTCAAGAGTTATGCTATTTACTAACAAATTATTATTTGGACCAGCAAGTACTGAATTTCTTACCTTTATCTATACTTTACTAAGCATTTTTATTTAATGAAGAAATGCTGCACTAATAATCCCATGTGTATTTTACCTTTGATTTTTAAATCTGTAGTCTTAGAAGCAAAAGTTGAACATAGACCATATAGTAGTTGCTTCTAGAATTACTACTTAATTTCACACTTAAGAATAAATGAGTCCCATGTTAACATGTTTTACTATAATGGGCTACCTAAGATATATGGTTACTTTTTGAAATGCACTAAATTTGACAAGGAAATTATTTCTTGAGTATAGTATTATTTTTGGCTGGCATGGATTTTATATACAAAGGTATGATTATATTTCAGTAAGTTCACTTTGTACTTATTTAATCTAAGCTATGAGTGCTTTTAAAATGGATGAGTTTCAGCCTAGCCCAAATCCAATGATTGATTATAACTTAAGAACTAAATAAAAAGACTTGTCTGCCACATAGTCCTAGGCCAAATTGATGATGCATGTTTTGATTGCTTCCCACTCATGTTACATCTAATACAATGGGTAGTAAAAGATAACCATCTCTAATGTCACTTTTCACAAGCCAGAAGTGGGCAAGGGGACACATATGTGTCCTTTTTGGCTGGCAGAACTCAAGGCTTCAATGAGTGGGTAAGACCTCCATGTTGGGAGTCATTATATACATTGTGATCCTGCAATGGGTCAGAATCCACAAAATAAAGTTCCCCTGCATGGATGTCAGAAAAATTAGCCAGAAATTCAGCAGGATTAAAGCCAACCCACACAGTATACCTATAGTCTATGGTGCGTATAGAATAGCCCATGATTTTTATATCTTTTAAGCTTGGCTTGTCAGAATTCCACTGAGGGGAATCTGAAGGCCGCGGGTACTGACTATAGGCAATGGACTCCCGGGGATTACCAAGGAAGTGTGGATCCTCTTCCAAGTCATGGAGCTGGAAATGCTTCTGGAGATTCTGGCCTTCTCTGCACAGCTTAACATGAAAAGAAGGGATGGGGCATTGAGGAGGAACTTGCAGTCCCGCAAGTCCAGCAAGTGTGGCGAAGAGAGATACAAGTTCCACAAGGTCCACGATGTGCCTACCTGAAACAGGAAGCAGCACAGCGGGATCTAGTACACTGCAGAGCCAGCTAAACCAGAAGCCTGTCTGAGCACCACCTGTTCCCCATTTCGTTTTCATATATAACACCCAATTTTTAGCAAAAGAAGTTTAGAAATGCTACCACTCCAGGACTTCTCCCTTCACTAATGGTCCATTCAATGTAATGAGATGTAAAATTAAGGTATTTCCAGCCTGTTGGAAGCATTTTTAAACTACTTAAATTTCGGAGCCAAATATTTGATCCAGACAAGTTTAACCAATTAAAGCTATTCTACCCACTATGAAAAAGTCTGCTGAAGATTACTCATTTCTAACTATTTGCATTTGATCTATATTTTCTTTTTAATGTAAAACACACAAAACATGAAATTCACAATCTTAACCACTTTTTAATGGCAATTCATATATTCACATTGTGTCAGCACCACCATCACTTCTACAATTCATTTTAAGTCTCTGGCCCCACCACCTCAGCACTTAACCCTTCACTAAAACCAAACAACAGCTGTCCATTTTTCTACCACCATCAACTGATAATACTGATTCTGCTTTCTAGCACTATGAATTTGACTACTAGAGATATCTCATGTGAATAGTCTCAGACCACATTTGATCCTTTGTGCCTGGTTTATTTCACTTAACATAATGAGTACTCAAGGCTCATCCATTCTATAGGATACACTGGCATTTCCTTTCTTTTAAAGGATGAATAATATTATACTGTATGTATATACCACATTGTGTATAACCATAGATTGGTAGCAGTAAATAACTGCTGGAGGAGAATGCCCAGCCCAGCTGTTCACAGGCCATCTCTTAGAAATATCAAGCTCTCTGCAAGTTATGTCAAGAACTCTAGGGACACAGCTTTTATGTGTCATCAACCATGTTGATATGGGATTTTCAGCAATGCAGCTACTTCTGAGGCATCAGTGCTCCTGTGAGTATCCCCTCACCCATATTCCTATTAGTGACCCCAATAAAACCCACTGATTCACCAAGTCGGGCTTTGGTATAATTGTTACTTTGGTCTGTCATGGATTGATTACCTTTCTGGGGATGAGGAGCTGTATATGCATGTGTGTGTTGCATCTCCCTAGATAAAGCCTCTCATACAAAAAAAAACAAAAAAAAAACAAACTATGAAAGTAGAAGACAATATGACCACATGTATACATCATTGAAAAAAAGTTGTTTACCCTCAGTCTAGTCAATTGAGGAATTAAGGCTGTGGAACACTGCACAGAAAGAATGGTCTGGATACTTGCCAAGAGGAATTCTAAGAGATGAGGGGGCAATCAGGTCATATAAGGCCTTGATTGCCATTATAGAGACATTTACTCCATGAGCTGGGAATACAGGAGGCTCCTGAGTAAGGCTGTATTTTGGAGATTCTGCTTTTTGTTTTAACTTTCATCTTTGCAGTGCTAGGGATAGAAGACAGAGCTTCAGTCCATCCCAGACACAAGTCTTCAGTCCATCCCAGACACAAACTCCACACCATTGAACTATATATTCCTACCTCTGCTTTGAGTTTGGAAATGGTTACTTGCAATACTATGAGAAGGAAACACTCTAGAGAACCAAGGGCACAAGCAAGGTGACTTCAGAAAGTTGCTGCAGCAGAAGAATGATGGCAGTGGAATTGATAAGAACAGGCAGAGACAGATTCTGAATAGAAAGGAGCATGCTTGCTGATGCAAAGCACATATAGGATAAAGAAAAAAGATGGACTAAAAAGACTCACAACCTTCTTTTTTCATTATCAGGGATTGAAACCAGGGCCTTATGCATGCTAGGCAAACACTCTACCATTGAGCTAGGTCCTGAGCCTGAATTTTATTTTTTGAGATGAGTTCTCAATTAGTTATAGAGACTGGCCTTGAACTCACTCTGTATCTCAAATAGGTTTTGAGCATGTGATCTTCATGCCTCAGCCTCTGAGTAGCCATGATTACAAGTCTCTGTCTACAGGATTTTTTGTTTGGTTGGTTTGTTGGTTGGTTGGCAGGCTGTTTTTGACGGGGGTGGGTAGGTGGTGGGTGGGGAGTGTGGGGTGTGGGGGGTGTTTTTGATTTGGGAACCTAAATGACAACATCATTTCTAAGGATAAGAGTGTCAAAGGTAAGAATGAAGGTGAATCAGTGTAAGTTCAGCTCCAGACATGTTAGATTGACTAGCCAAGTGGGACAATCTATTTGAAGTAAAAGTTGAAATTCAGAGAAAAGATGAAGACTATAGATTACACTTGGAAAAAATTGGATGACACTACATTACAGGGATTTGTCCCAGAAATAAAAAAAAAATAAATAAACTCATGCCTTGAAACTCTTTAACCTTTCTTTTGGTGTTGGGAAAGACACATAGAGCATGAAACATACAAAATTAAATGTGAAAAAGGAAAAATGGATGATATAAGCAAACTAAAAAATCCAGAAAGGTCAGAATGAAGATCTAAAACCAAGATCAATATACATAGCAATGAACATGAAATGCAAGACTTAGGTATTACAGATGGAGCCAGGGACCAGTTAGTCTAAAAAGGGGGTGACGTGATTTAGCACAGCTCACAAAAAAGCACTCTGAAAAGCCAAATGTCACTGAAGTATATAATTGGTGTCTGAAAGTACACTAGTCAGATAAATTAAGAATAAAACTCTCGCCGGGCGGTGGTGGCGCACACCTTTAATCCCAGCACTCGGGAGGCAGAGCCAGGTGGATCTCTGTGAGTTTGAGGCCAGCCTGGGCTACAAAGTGAGTTCCAGGAAAGGCGCAAAGCTACACAGAGAAACCCTGTCTCGAAAAACCAAAAAAAAAAAAAAAATACAACTCTCAAGAACCTACACCTGCCACTTCACATGGGCAGGAAGAGTGACTGTTTTTCAAGGCTTTGATGGAATTGCATATAGAAATCAAAGTAAATGTCCTTTGCTGCTAGGGAGTACAGAGCAGATTAACCTGGTGTGTTTCAATAGGTCAATGAGTTCCAAAATGAAAAATACCTCTCAGTACGCACTAGGTCCCCCAAAAAAGCATGCACATGAAACATTCCACTCATATGTTGGGGAGACTTTGTCTCAGCAGTCTACAGCCACTTTCTCTAAGGTCTAACATGTTGTTGTCACCTCCAAACATCCCTTCCCACCTTGGGAATGTCACTTACTCATTTGGCCCTCTATACTTTCCAAGGGCCCCAATATATAGTGGCCATTTTTGTCAGCTCTGACTCTGCCATGCATTCCCAACCTAGTGCATGGGAGATGCTAAAAAATATATGAATCCTAAACAATATTGAGAATGAACTTCAACATACCACAAAGAGGGACAGCTTGTTGTCTGATAAGGTAATTCACATATAAACCAAAGGTATTCTCACTGCTAGGTATTGTCACTTCTGTGTGTTTATACCTGGATCCATCAGTTCTGAGGTGGGATCAAAAGGGTCCTGGTAAGGGAAGAGCTTCTCGCCTACTCCAGGAAGTGGGGCTGTCTTTCCAGGAACATAGAACATCAGGGGCACATGTGTAGTGACATCAAAATTGCTGTATTTGGCCCATTCTCCGTGTTCACCTAGGGCCCACCCTGGGCCATAAAAAGCATACAATGAAAGAAAATTAATAATAATATTATGGTTTATTTACTTTAGATACCATTTCATTTCTCAATGTAAAGAGCAAAGGATACCAAACCTCATAACTTCAGGAAATTCCTCTAAAATTATAAAAGGTAATTTACAGCTGGGCGGCAGTGGTGCACGCCTTTAATCCCAGAATTCAGGAGGCAGAGCCAGGTGTTTCTCTGTGAGTTCGAGGCCAGACTGGTCTACAGAGTGAGATCCAGGACAGGCACCAAAAATATACAGAGAAACCCTGTCTCAGGAAAAAAAAACTTAAATAAGTAAAGATAATAGAATAATTCTTGAGAGAGAGAGGGAGGGAGGGAAGAGAGAGAGAGAGAGAGAGAGAGAGAGAGAGAGAGAGAGAGAGAGAGAGAGATTATAGACTTAGAATCCAGCTATAACCTCAGACTACTCTCCTTAGCAGCCTCCTACTTAGAAGGACTTTGAATAACCAGTGGCTAAGAACAGACATCATGTCATTGTGGATGTGCAAGGGCTCTGGTTCTGTAATGCTGGAAACTTAAGAGTAGTGTTCAAAGAGTCTGTAGGAGCTCAGTAAGACGTCTCTCCAGAGTATCACCTTTGTGGACTGGGTGAGGGGAAACCCTGAACCTCCACTCCTCTGCACTCTCCAGGACAAATCAGCCTTGACCCAGTGTGTTTGTAGGGCATTAGTACAGAGGTCATGTTGTTCCTATGTAGCATGAAGCTAAAAGGTTGAGGGTTAAGAAGCCTAGGGGACACGAAAGTGAGGGAACCCCAGCAGTGGGACCTCAGGAGTCAGCTCTGGGAAATCTGACTGATGTGCATGCACAGACCTGGAAGGGACAAAGTAAGCTCTCCTGTGGCATTCCCAAATATGGCCATTCTAAGTCCATAGGCCTTCATCAGCTTTAGTGGGCTGCCTGACATCATCCAAGGCATAGCACTTAGTTTAACCCACAGCATTCAGTACAGAGCTGTTGTTATTAGTTCATGGCTAAATAAATATATTCTTTCATTATTCTTCTGCTAAGCTTCAGTCTACGCTGCTATAATCAGGAACAAATATGTGAATAAATACAGAGACCAACAGACATTATGCAAAGTGAGAGACCCTGAAACACTCAGCCCTAAATGGGATGTCTCCATCAAATCCTTCCCCTCAGGTTTCAGGAACACTTTGGAAGAGGAGGCAGAAAGTGGGTCTCTGATTCTTGTGCCTCTCTTAGGCTCTTTCCCCACTGTTTGTCTTGTCCAATTCCAATGTGTTAATTTTTATTTTATCTTATTATATTTTATTTGATTATTATTCCTTAGAAGCTATTTGTTTTCTAATGAGAGACAGAAAGGGGGTACATTCAGATGAGAGGGGAGGTGGGGGGTAATTAAGAAGCATAGAGGGAGGGGAAACCCTAATCAGGACATATTGTGTGAGAAAAAGAATCTATTTTCAATAAAGGAAAAAATAAAAGATAAAAAAAAATATGAGAAAGAAAGCCCATATCCTTGAGAGGCCCAAGGATCTGTCTTTAGACAAGGAGGAAGTAGAGAACCTCCAAATAAAAGTCCTTCAGTTCTCTAGATTAGAAATAGGAGCTTCCTCCAAGAAAGAGATACTAAAGAAGTGGGGGAAAGGAAGGATAGTTGGATATATCAGTGGGATATATGTGACACAAAAGCAGAAGGAACCACATTGGTGGATGAAGGCAATCAGCTGGAGGAGGAGCAGAAGGTACAGGAGAGGGCAGCAGAGGGAAGGATTAATTTTAATACAGTATAGTGACATATGTTTGATGATGCTGTAATGAAGCCTATAACTATGTATGCTAACTTTTTAAAAATGTTAAGAGGACTGGAGAGGTGGCTCAGCAGTTCACAGCACTTCCTGATCTTCCAGAAGACCCATTTAATTCCTAGCACCCATGACAGGCAATTCACAACTGTCTAACACTCCAACACCAGAGGATCTGAAGCCCCTCTTCTGTTATCTGCAGGCACTATACTCATACTCATACACACACACACACACACACACACACACACACACACACACACATACATAATTTTAAAAACGTTAAGAGACACCAAAGCAAACCCTCTCTCACATAAATGCAAGGTCACTGATGAAATCACTAAGATAAAAGATGTAGCACTTGCATCCATTCTCACATATCCAAGATGGAGGGCCAAGAACAATTAAGTTGCTCTTAAAAGCTCTCTATGACCCTGGACTCAGAGCACTGCTGTTTTACACAAGAGTACACCCCTATGTATGTGGAAATTGTCCAAAGCATGCTTCACAGGAAATTGAGATGCTCAATCACCAATGCCCTACAAAATGCTTACCATGATCAGATGTGAAAGCAATAATTGTGTTGTTGGCTAGATGAAGATCATCCAAAGCACTCAAAAGATGCCCAACCTGAGTATCCAAATAGGACACAGAAGCAAAGTAGCTCTGGCGGATTTTCCGCTGCAAATGAAAAGAGTAAGAGCAATTTTGATTGCCTTGGCATACAAAGAGAATAGCTACCTGAACATCTCTCCCAAGCCCAACCTCTCCATTGATTGATGATGTTCTTATCCTAAACCTAACATTCCTTTTCCTACTTTCTGCAGCACTATTCCTGCAGAGGCCAAACTAACAATCTGTAGGACCAAACTGACATGTTTGAAAGCGAATCAGCTTTTATTTTAGGATATATGTCATGGCAAATGGATGTCATTAACTATTCCCTTCTGTCTGTTCTGCATATTCTGGACAGTCTCTAGAAATGAACATCTAAACAGAAAATGATCCCTTAATCCTTGCATTCCCAGAGCCACACGTTCTCTGATGAGGAGTATGCCAAAGATATCACTCAGCTCCATTCAAGCCACCAGGTGACTTGAAACACTAGAAATAGATTGTCTCCCAGCCACTGACACCAGAAGTCCAAAATCAGAAGTCCAAAATCAATGTTTGGGGAGGACCATTTCTGAAAGTTCTAGAGCAATAGTTCTCAACCTTCCTAATGTTGCAACCCTTTATTTAATACAAAAATTTCCTCGTGTTGTGGTGATTACCCAACCATAAAATTATTTCGTTGCTACTTCACAACTGTACTTCACAACTGCTACTTCACAACTGTAATTTTGTAATTTTGCTATTAAATATTGTAACATAAATATTTGTTTTCCAGTGGTCTTAGGTGATCCCTGTGAAAGTCATTCAACCCACAAAGGGGTCGAGACTCACAGGTTGAGAACCTCTGTTCTAAATGTACCTGTGTTTCTTGACTTGCAACAGTCACTGCAATCTGTCTCTATCTTTTCTGTCTCTATCTTTTCCTGCATCTGTTTCTGTCACTGTCCTCCCTACCTGACCTCCTTATCAGGACAACAGTCATATTGGGTTAGGGACTTACCTGATCAGTATGAGTGCATCTTAACTTACAGCAGGCTACATTCTGAGGTACAAGGAGTTAAATAGTTCAATATATCTTTGGGGGGGGGCACAAATTAACCCTTAATAATGACCCTGAGTAGGCCTGTCCTCTGACTACTTTCTTACCCAGCAAGAAATGGCAATTGATTAACTTTATGGACCAAGGTGTCAGGTGTAGCTCATTTATAACAAACCCTCAATGGGCAAAAGAATAATGAAGGGTAACCCAAGAGGAAATGCTGGGACTACTAGTCTATACCCAGAAGTAAAGAAGCTATAAGCCTTTCCTGAACTGACTCCTCAATTATTATCCACAACCCTTAAGGAAAATATTATTCTCCCTCCCCACTATCCCCCAAGTGGTAACAAACAATAGAACCACTTACCAGATCAGCCCCATTTTCTACCATCCTCAGGGTCCCTGCCTCATGAGATGGACCTGTGAGATGCTACTTCTCATTGCTAGGATAAGGGCAGTCATGAGACTTATCCCTTCATCTACTTGCAGTGACAAACATCTATGCTTTTAGAAAGATTATGCTGAGCCTCTGCCTACATATACTTTTTAGTAAATAAACTTTTCAGTCTGGAGCCCAGAGAACTTCAGTTCTCCTAAGGATCAAAACACCTCCTGCCTATGCTGGTCATGGAAAGAAGGCAATAAAAAATCAGGTATGATGTTCATATCTATTAAGCCACCTAGCCAATAAGGGTACAACTACAGAGAAGTAGACATACTCTTTATCAGAAGGGCCAGGGTTAAGACAGGCAAATGAGCCTTCAAGTTAGTTGGTCTGGATAAATCAGGGGAGGCTTCACAGAGGAGTATCTGTTGCTGTTAACCAAATATGAGCAAGATGCTCTAAAGCAACAACTGTTATGCATAAAGCAGAGTGGAGTTATGGAAGAGGATGGCACATTCAGAGCTATGTAATAACATAGGAAGGTAGAAAAAAACAGTAGGTTAGGGCCAGAGGACATAGACTTGGAAATTCTTCAAGGGAGTAAAAGTCTCAGGCTGTAGGTCAAGAAGGTCTTTCAAGACAGAGGTAATGCAATATAGGCTGCAAATTAGCAAAAGTCCTGTGGCAACAGCAGCACAGATTCTAGGGGCTGTAGACAAAATAGTACCAAGCCACTGCTGGCACCTAAGAATAATTCAGAATACTTGTTAAAAGAAAATCAGAAAGGCATGGTGTGTGTACCTGTGATTCTGGCACTTGGAAAGCTGAGGCAGAAGGATCACCATGCATTTTTCTTCAGCTGGGACTACAGAGTGAGGCCCTATCTCAAAAAAATGGGAAAAAATTTAAAAAGGAAAATGTACTACAGTGGTCCAGAAAGATGTGTTCAGAGAACAAGGCAGAACTAAGAATAATTTGTGGAGATCAAGCAGGTGTGGAGACAGGTAAGAAACATGGTATCAGAGGAAGATGAGAAAGCCAAGGGTGATAAAACTTCACATTCATCAACAGCATGATTTGCTACCATTTGATAGGAAGAGACACAGTGGAAGAGGAAGGAGAAAAGGCAGAGTAGGGGTGGTGACCTACCACGTGGAAAAAAACAGAATGAGGGTCTCCACGATCACCTGTCTGGGAGTAGGTCACAGGAGGGTAGACATGTGTGTCTGAAAGTTAGGAGGGACGTCTAGGCTGGAGTAGTTCTTGGATTAATCTAACAACAGGGTTCAGAGGAGGCTAACTAGGGAGAAGGCCAAGGTAGGGGGCTGAAATTGACCAAGGAGCAGTACCTAAGTGGGAAACACAGGAGGACCCTGCTATGCATACTGAAATAGAGAGGGACACAGAAAGGTTGGCAAGGAAGTATCAGAGTCAGATAGCTCCATATTAGATTGGTGAACAATGAAAAAGTAGCACTGACTCAGGGAAGTTGAAGACTTAGAAGGCAGATTTTTGCCAACAAGGTCAGTGTCTGCCACAATGAGAACTCGTAGTGATCCAGGAAGGCAGAAACCCATGTAGAGAAAGATGTAGAACGAATAGACCAGAAAGATCATGGATGAAGCCAGAATAGGCTACTCCTCACTGCCCTCAAACAGTTGAGGGAGCAGAGCAGCAAACAGAAAGAGAAGAGAACAAGGCAGAGGTGAGAGAAATGGTACTTCTGAAGATAGCAAGATGTGAGCAAAGAGGCTGCAGAGAATATCAGTAGGAATAGACCTCACAAAACAAGCAAAGTGCTCACCTGGACAGCTGAGAACTTCTGCTTAGTAGTAACAGAGGTTCTCTCCAGCAGCTCTCATAGCTGAACTGTTTCATTATAAGGGTACTGTAAATGGGGCAAGAGTGCTGAAGAGAGCATAAGAACAAGGAGGGTCGTGTCATGAGACTCCTTCCCCAAGACAGAATGGGAAGAGCGGCAACAAGAATGTCGGGCAAGGGAGCTGCAAGAGGAAGGGGCCATAACCAGACTTGTGCATAACCAAGCAGGTGCAGGCCTAAGCATAAAACTGGGAGGCTGAAGGAAGGAGATAGGTGAATTAAGAAAAGAAATCCAGTGCCGGGCGGTGGTGGCACATGCCTTTAATCCCAGCACTTGGGAAGCAGAGCCAGGAGGATCTCTGTGAGTTCGAGGCCAGCCTGGTCTACAGAGCGAGATGCAGGACAGGCACCAAAGCTACACAGAGAAACCCTGTCTCGAAAAACCTCAAGTCAGTGTTCTCACAGAACACTTTTACCCCTCCTGCTTCTGTTTGATTAAGAACATAAGGCACAGTGACTTGACAGGGGTCATGCCACTGGCATTGAGTAGAAAGAGACTTTAAAAAAAAAAAAAAAACTTTTCTGAACTGACAAAAGCAACTATGGGGATTTGAAGTTACATGTCCATGGAGTTAAAGCAGCTCCACCTGGCACCAGCTCTATGCCCCACCATGTCACACAGCAGTTTCCTGTCTGGCAACAGTAAGGTTCTCATCCCGCCCAGACACTCAAATACTTAGAACCCTTCCTGGCACCCAGTCCATTGTAGAGGGACATTTCAAGTCACTGTCACTAATAAAATATTCAGGTAACAATCTAAGGCTGCAGTTCAAACCATCTTGTTATCAGACTTGACAACACAGAACTAAGAAGCTGGTAGTTGTTTTAGCTTTCTGAAACAGGAGCTTACTATTTAGCCTATGTGAGCCTTTAACTCATTATGTAAACCAGTTGGCCTTGAATTCAAATGTGGCTTCACCAATGCTATCACACTATCAGTGCCTGATATATCCCCCGGGTATACCACTGGTACCTGAAAATCCACAGGAATTGGGCCATAGGGAACACTGATGTTTAAGGCTTGGACATCTTCCCGCTCCCTGATGTCCATCCAGGGGTTGTAGGCCACAGGTGGCAAGCCATCAGGGACCTGGGGATCAGGAGCCAGGGTGATATTTTCCAAGGGATACAACTTCTGAAATTCCTAAGAAAAAAACACACAAAGCCACAAGGTTGCTGCTCATTTGGCAAAAGCAAAAGATTGTGTTTTCTGAAAGCCTATGATACATTTACTTGGTGCTAATGCTCCCCATGTACTCACCACCGTCACCTGCTCTCTACCTTACGCCATTCTCACAAGACTCGAACAGCAACAAAATCCCCAAATGTTTCCTACAATGACAGCAGCAAATGTGCTCTCCTCTCATATACAGGTGCCCTCCTGCTCCTGTCCCAACATACAAAGGCATGGCAAAGCACAGTGGGCTCCCAAAACCTCCCTCAGCTTCCATGAGTCATGAGGAGAACTCACAGGACTTAGCAGAAAGTCCCATTTACAGTGATCCTTTATTAGAGTGAAAAGATTTCACATCCAATCAGCAAAGAAAAAACAAACATGAGGCCAAAAATCTGGAGGAAACCAATGACAAGCTTCAGAGTCCTTCCCAGGGATTTCACATAAGAGGCACTTATTGCCCCAGCTAGTTGAAAGAGGGTGCATATAAAATGCTACCAATCAGTGAAGTTCATTAAAACTGCAGCACCCAGTTTTGACATGGGGTTCATCATGTAGGCACTCTGCCTGAACCAGAACAAAATTTTGGGCTTCCATAAGGAAAGCACTGATTCATCATGTACCATTGTCTACCAAAACCACTCAGGCACTCCCAAATCAAAGTTCCCAGTTGCCAAACAAGGGCCAGACTTACAAGCAGACCTCTGAAAGTCTTGCAGCTAGGCACCTTTGTGAACTCTTTTCTGCAAGGGAGCTGAAGAGACTGTTACAAGCTGCTTCTTCTAAAGGGGCTGAGAGCTCCTACTGTGAGGGCAAGAGACTCAAGGCTCATCAAACAAGATGTCTACAACATTAAAGGGCATACTTTCAGGTCCGAACTCTCATTTATAACCAAGGGATATTCTTTGTAAAGTGAAAAGGCTGGGCTGTTCAGGCCCAGGTAAAAGAAAACAGAGAAAACCTGGAAAAGATTACTTAAAAGGACTATACATTCTAAATGATATAGAGAAGCATAGGATTTGAAGTACAAACAAGCAATTCTGTCTCCTGTGCTTACAGGGTCTGATATGACAACCTTAGGGAGGAATGACAATTAGGAAAAAGGGCTTCATGTTTCCTGACATTTTCTCCCACAAACAATCCCTTTCAGCTTCTGGTGGCTTTGCCTCACCTGTGTATGACATCATTGTACAATCCCATCTGCATGATGAGTCAAACAAAAGAAATCAAATCTCCAGCGGAGGAAAGTAGAAAGCTAAGCATTTATTACAAGATTCTTACATGTTCTAAGATTACTTTTTGCTCTTAAACTTTGACTACCCCTATCCCAAGTACACTAGTACTCATTAGGCATCCCAGTGGGTTATGAGCACCTTCGATACACAAATGCCTCTCTGGTGAATAAGTGAATAACAGATAATAGTGGCTGTGTTGGATCAGCCCTCAGGCAG
Source organism: Peromyscus leucopus (assembly GCF_004664715.2). Classification (NCBI taxonomy): domain Eukaryota; kingdom Metazoa; phylum Chordata; class Mammalia; order Rodentia; family Cricetidae; genus Peromyscus; species Peromyscus leucopus. The sequence continues at coordinate 132,269,847 of NC_051083.1, forward strand.
CTCTTCACCTTGGGGTATCTGAAGGGGATGTGTGGCTTGTGATACCCAACTGCCAGGAAGAAAGGACTGGCTGATGTTTTCATCTTTTCCAACAATCGAATGGCTTCCTCAGTGCTTTGTTTGTCAGGCAAGGTGCCCTCAGGCACATCTGCCACATCCACAGGACAAAGCAGGTTGGCATGGAGTTTTCCATCTTGTCCCCTACATGTCTTTCAAAAAAAGTATAGCATCAGTCTATTAAATTCAATAACTAGAAATCCTGACAATTATATACTGAATAAATAGCACCATCACTAGCCCTCAAGTTCTTAAGTCACTCAGAATGAACATGCACACTGGAAGCAGAACTGAACCAGAAAAGTGTTTGTCCTTTCTCTAGACAAGGGCAAAAAAAAAAACCACATAACATTCAATTTGTTCCTGTGAATTCTATCTCCAGGCCAGAAATAACTAAAGGATACCCAAATTAACTATCAAAAATTATCTTAACATTTACGATCCTTAGCTTAATACTTCATCCAGAGTAAGCAACAAAAATCCATTAAGTGAACTAATCAGACTAATGCTTTAGGTTAAGGCTTTAATTTATATTTGTGTATGTGTACACATGTATGCTTGTATATGTGCCAGTGTACATTTGTGGTGTGTGTGGGGCGGGGGTTAGTACACATGAAAAGTAGAAGTCAACCTCAGTTGTTCCTCAGAAGCTATCCACCTTGGTATTGGAGACAGGGTCTCTCACTGAGACATTAGGCTAGGCTAGCTAGGCAGCAAGCTCCAGAGACCTGCTTGTATACCCAGTACTGGCTTCTTGATGGATGCTAGGGATTGAGTTCGGGTCCTCATGCTTCTAGAGCAAGCATTTACTGACTGAGCTATGTCCTTGGCCAACTTCAGGTTTTAGAATGAAAAACGCCCCATCAGCCAGTTGTGATGGTCCATGCCTCTAATTCCAGCCTCAGAGACGCTGAGGCAGGAAGATTCCGAGTCTCAGGCCAGCCTGGGTTTCAGAGCAAGTTCCAAACCAGCCTGCGCAAAAAAGTAATCATTGTGCTCAACAAACCAATTGCTAAATATCCTAATGCTTGTTTCTGAAAAACATTACAACAAGCAAAAGCAACAACCATCATAGTATAACCAGCTTAAAAGAAAATACCATATATTTAATAGTCCATTTGATAGGCAAGAAGACAGTGCTTCCTCAGCTCTTGTACAGACTGACCTTAGTGTTTTCATACTTCTCTGTTGATGGATGATAAGGTGGAAAAGACCAACTGTATGGAGAATCATCACTGTGATTGGAAGATATACCTTGAATTGGGGAAAAGAAAGTTGCTGAATAAAATGTGAAAGGTCTTTCAATACCCCCACTGCCAAATTAAAATTGAACAACTACACAGGTAGTTCCTCCCCTCTTTGGGCTTTAGTTTCTTCACCTATAAAATCAAGAGCTCAAGCAGATGATGCATTTCCATTAAGACCAACTGTCCAGGTCATCAATTTAGTACTGATCATTCAACTTCCCAATTCCTAAGCCTCAAAATGACAAGATCAGCCAACTTGACATAGCAATGACAGTTCCTTGAGGCCCAAGCTAGAGACTCTTGCCCAATGTAAAGAAGCAACAACCACCTAAGGAGAAAGCAAAAGCACTGTCACTGCCATGAGACAGATGAGCATAGAGAGGTTGAGAGAAGGCTCATGGCCTGCACAGTGCCAATCCAATAGATGACTGAGCCAAGACTCAAACTCATGCCTTCAGGACCAAGATCAAGTATGCAATTGTGAAGCATAACTCCAGCCCAAAGCTTAGTACTTTACTGTGTGCCAAGCAAAACAAATACTATATGAAACCAAGAAAAAACTGCCAGCAGTCAAGAGAACAGAAGTACCTTGGAAATAAGGGTCTGTAAGACATAGAGAACCTCATCCCTAAATCTAGACATTAGGAAGGAGATCAATGAACATACAGGCCTTGCTTGGTTTACCTTCCCAAAGTATTATCTCCTCTTCTAGAAAATACTTCCTTCCCTTAGGCAAGTGCTATAAGTACCAAATTAGGAAGTTCAACTGATATTCAGCTTTAGGCCACACAAAATGATTTCTGATACATTTATTTTCAAAACTGAGCAGGGCATAGTCTACCTGACTGGTATTCTCAATCTGGACTGCCAGCTAGGTTTCAGAAGAAAGGTCCTGAGCCTGTCGATTATAATCAGTGTGCAAAGGGCTCTTGGAGACACTCAAGCTGTCTCCTTTCGTGATGAACATCATCTGAATGGATCTAGCACTTCGAACACACTTTACACTCACAGATGCCCACACTGACATGCTCCCCTGGTAGGAAATCAAAACAACTACAGCCCCAGCTCCCCAGATAAGGAATGTGAGACTCAAAATCAGCTGCATGGCTAAGTAGTGGCAGCACTGAGACCACAGTCAGGTGCCCACATCCCTGATGCTATTGCCCAGTGTAGTTTATTCTGTTTCTAGAGATTTTCATGGCGGTGAAAAGCCAAAATGACCTGAATGGTATGCCAGACTACTATGCTGTCATTAAGAGGGGATTTTTGTGGAGTGTAATATAATGGGAAAATATTTACACTCACTTGGGGTATAAAATTATGAACATAACTACAAATCAGAAAAATACTATGTCCAGAAAACAGGCTGGAATACATCAAATGCAGCTTTCCTCAGGGTTGTGCAATTATGCATTTATATTCTTTGATTTCTTTCCATTCTTAAAATCAAGTGATCCCTCTATCATTGTTTTAAAGTGGTATCTATGCTTCATTTAGGAAGTAAACAACCAGTTTATCAGGCAGTATTCAAAGTCAGAACTTGCCATCCAACTTACTTCCTCTTTCTGACATTAACTCACAGAGAAAGCATTAGCTTCAACCAAGCTGTATCTCTTACCTGGATATCAAGTCCACACAGTACCTCTAGACATTCATGATCCTCTGATAAGGTTATCTCACACCCAGCTTTACAGACAGGCACCCTGTAAGGCACAGGGTCAGGTCCAGAGCTGGACTGACAACAGAACTGCCTCTCCAACAGCCAGTGTACTTCCACAACCCAAGCAGCTGAATAAGTCCCAAAGTATCACCTCCAACTTCTAAAGGAAACCAGTTTCTTTCTATTCTTTTTTGTTTAGACCATGAACATGAAACTAGATTAAAGAAGTGTTTTGTTTTGTTCTTGTTGTTTCATAGAAATTTACCCAGCCTATCAGAAAAGATCACTACAAAGATAGCCCCAACCCAGCAAAGGATTCCAGTATTCAGGCACAGAAACAGAGAGGCCAGGCTTTGATAATTGAACAGTACCAGGGTGAAAGACTTTTCCAACCGACATGGTCATGTAGCCATTCTCCTTGAAGTACTGGGGGATAGTGGAAAAATTCCCCGAGTGTACCCTCCAATAGGAGTTGAAGTCATACAGGCGGGTGGTGTCAGGCCTCCTCCCAGTGAGGAAGGACACTCGACTTGGTGCGCACACTGCTTGCTGTTAGGGAGCAGAAGCAAATGTCAACATCATCCCAGCCAAATATGCCTGCAGTCTTCAAGGTAACTAAGCAACCTCTCTAGATCTTCAGGAACCACCCTGCAGCTGAGTCATGCAGATCTCAAAGCAAACCATTGGAATTTGGGCCTCACCCAGGTACAAGAGATTGTTGTCTTCTGAACAAAGGAAGGCTGTAATCATGCTCTAAAAACAGCAGATGTATGTGGGGGGGGGTCTATGCAGTGGCATCCTAGGTACCGAGAAAGGGTAATACTCTTGGAGAGCAGCCCTGAAAGGTGGCTCAAGGAGGACAACTGCCATAGAAAGATGACTGACTCTTAGTCACCCACAACTCAGCTGGATTTTTCAGCTCCAGGCAATTCCTGATTCTGACTGAGAGCTGGCCAAGCCTGTCTTAAGCATGTCAAGGCCAGGTCATAGTCTCCACCCAATGAGGTACAAAACTCATTGTGAGTGGACAACAGGCTTGCCTAGTCCTCCATTTTCCAAGCTCTGCTTCCCTCTTTCAAAGAGGTTGTCTCTAGGGTAGCAACATGCAACTCCCTACTGTTTATACATACAGATGCACATACCCACACCTAAGGTCCCCAGACATACCTGTGCAAAGGCATTCTGAAAGAGAATGCTGTGGGATGCCAGTTGGTCAATGTTGGGGGACCTCACTAGCTTATCTCCATAACAGCCCAGGGAGGGTCGAAGATCATCCACAATGATCAGAAGGATATTCAGAGCATCTGCACAGGAGGGAGGGGCTTTGGTTACATGCACTGACACTGAAACACCACCACCACCAAGGCAATGAGAAGATCTAGGCTGTCCCCAGCTCCTTAACAGTACATCCAAAAAAGGGGCAACCAGGGCTCTGCTTCAGCAAGGGTGACAGTAGAGTGCAGAGAAGCCCTAATCTAGGGTGAGAGTGCTATGTGTCAACCATGTCTTCACACATAGGTGAAGAAGAAAGACAGATAGAGACTTGGGGGGGGGGGTGAGGGGGAATGAAAGAACGAAGAGAAGGAATAAAGAAGGCAGATGAAAAGATGGAAAGACAATTAAATGAAAGAAGGATGGATAGAAGGGAGGGAGGAGAAAGGGAGGGAAGGATAGTGGGAGGGGAAATGGAAGGAAAATGGATAGATGGAAGAAAAAGGATGGAATGTTAGAGAGATGCAATTTGTGCCAGTGGATGGCCCCACACCCATGTGTATATGGGAGGCACAAATTGGACTCAGTGGGTTATAAAAACAAAAAGAGGACATGAAGTTGAGGGTGGGTGGATCTGGGTGGAGTTAAGGGGAGAAATGGGGGGTGAGTGTTATAAAAATACGTTGCATGCACTTATGAAATTCTCAAAAAAAATAATGAAGAAAAGAAAGAAGAGATGATGGAGGAAAAACATGAAGAGGTGGAAAAGAGAGAAAGACCTATGAAGGAGGAATGGATGAAAGATTGTGGACTGAACAGATGGAAAGAAGGAAAGATGAATAGAGGGTAAGTAGGAATGAAAGTGTGGGGGAAAGGAATGAAGGAGGAGAGAAAAAAAAGATAGGATAGATGAAAGAAGAAACATTAGCAGGGACAGAGACAAGGTTGGGCAGGGAAAAAGAACGAGGAATTGGCACCTGTAGCGTTGTTGCCTAGCTCAGCAGACTCCAGGACGAAGCAGAAGGAGCCTAGAAACAAGCTGAAGCCAAGCAGGCGCCAGCCACACTGCGGCGGCGGCGGCGGCGGCGACATTCCTGCTTTGGTGCAGCCTTGCGAGAAGGTGGCGTCAAGTTAGAGCAGGATCATTGGGTAGCCGTGGCCACTGCCGCTGCCGCAGCAGCAGCAGGCGCCGCCACAATCTCAATCAGAGAAGTCTGCGCGACAGGGCAACCTAGGGCTCAAAGGCCCGGGCCCGGGCCCGAGCACGAATGCGCTTGCGCAACTCCCCTTCCCCTCCCCTCCCTCCGCCCCCGCCCTTCCCTCTGGGGGGGTCTTAGCCTGTGGGGCTGGAGGATCAAAGCTTGATCGGCCATAATGGGCGGGACCTTAGCCGGAAGCAAAGGGGTGGTGGCTTTTCCAGAGCAGCTTTTACAATAGACAATGGTGACAGGATCCTTGATGTTCTGAAGGTTTTGCTATTGAACTAGTTTCTTGCCTCTGCCTCTGCTAGTTCTGTGCCTTTTACCTAGAAGTCCCGTCCTACCCTTATCTCTCTATAAATGTTAATTTTCCTTGCAGCCCATTCTCCAAAGAAGCCCTTTGAAAACTTCCACGCTATACCTAAAAGGACCTTTTTTTCCTGTTTATCAGTTCAAATCTTTATTAAACACTAAACACACACACACACACACACACACACACACACACACGTATGTCAAGCACTGTTGGCAGTGCTAGAGTTCTCAGTTCCTGCTTTGATTGAGCTTAAAATTTGTAGAATGCATCTGGGAGGTTCTGGTCTGGACAAAATAAATCTGAGTGGGAAGATCTTACTTTTTTCTATAAGGTTGTCTAGTTAGCACTTCACTGGTAAAGTGATAGTTAAACAAAAGTAAGAAAGAAAGGAGCAAGCCGCTTGATGTCTGTATAAAGAGGGAACAGCAATTATGGGGCACAGTTAAGAGAGATGGTGGCTGGAGCCAGCAAAGTAGAGAGCTCCAGGGAGAGAGAAGAGATGGACACAGTGAGTGGGAATTGAACTCCTGTGGCAACAATTATTCCCTGTTCATTTTGGACTGAACATCAAGAAGAACTCCATGTCCTACCTCTACCAAATTGAGCTTCTGAAAAACTAGACCCTTTATCTACAAGTCGTCCCTAACCACCTTACTGCTGAGCACTGTTTCTGGGCCCTTCTCTGCTTTATTCCCTCCCAGAGCAATATATGGGTTTGATCACTTTCCATAATCAAGGGTTTAAAATATGCACATAGAAAGGGGAAGAGATAAATGAACTATAATCTCATCTTTCACACAGGAAATCAGCAGACAGTGTCTAAAGTTGAAAAAACACAAGATAACAGTATACATTAGACACAAGCTTTTGGGAAATAAAGTCTCAAAACTGACATGTGAAACATTTAAAATGAAAACTATGGTTTAAAGAAGTAGAAAGGATGACTTTCATTTTATACTATATGCCAAATGTGTTACCTTATTATGTGTTGAAGTATTGACCCCAAAAAGATGCATTGAAGTTCTAACACACAACACTTCAAGATATATCTTTTTTTTGGGGGGGAACAGGGTCTTTACAGAGATAACCAAGTTAAAGGTGCAGTGACTCCAGATCAAGTATGATTAGTGTCCTTATAAAAATAGGGAAGATTAGGAAGTTAAAGAGATGGCTTTGTCAGTAAAGTGCTTGCTGAATAAGTGGACATAAATTCAGCCCCCAGCACCAATGTAAAAAGGCCAGGCACAGCAGAGCACACCCATAGTCCCAGTGCTGGGGAGGTAGATACAGGAAGATTCCTAAGATTCACTGGCCTGTTGCTCTTGGCCAGTTGGTGAGCTTAGGTTCATGGAGACTCTGTCTCAAAAATAAGGTGGGGAACAATCATATAAGATACAACATGTCAACTCCTGGGTTCCACATGCATACATGCAGGCACAGTCACACAAAAAACCATACAGTACACATAAACATATATTCATACACACAGAAATATGGGATGGAGAGTAGCTTGAGTTTTTCTGCCTTGCCCACAGTCAGGACAAATCTCTGTCACCCGCCAGTCCCACAGCCGCTCAGACCCAACCAAGTAAACACAGAGACTTATATTGCTTACAAACTGTATGGCCGTGGCAGGCTTCTTGTTAACTATTCTTATATCTTAAAGTAACGCATTTCTACAAATCTATACCTCGCCACGTGGCTGGTGGCTTACCGGCGTCTTCACATGCTGCTGGTCATGGCGGCGGCTGCAGTGCTCTGGTCATGGCAGCGGCTGCAGCCAGTCCTTCTGCCTTCCTGTCCTTTTATTTCTCCTCTCTGTTAGTCCCGCCTATCCTGCCTGCCTAGCCACAGCCGATCAGGTTTTATTTATTGATCAATCAGAACAACTTGACATACAGACCATCCCCCAGCACAGCCAAGTGCAGACCATCTCAAACACCTGCACTCAGGCCCATGGTCCTAATCATCCTCTATACGGACCTGCTGGGTAACGCCACAAAGAACCCAAGAAGGGCTCCCACAGGACATACAGATCATCCCACAGCAATGGAGATTGAACACAAATACACATAAAGAGATGTACATGTGCTGGGCAATGGCAGTGCACACCTTTAATCCCAGCACTCAGGAGGCAGAGACAGTCGAATCTCTGAGTTTGAGGCCAGTCTGGTCTACAGAGTGAGTTTCAGGACAGTCAAGGCTACACAGAGGAACCCTGTCTTGAAAAAAACAAAAAAGAGAGTGGGGGTACATGGGAAGAGAGAAAAGTGAATCGGTGCACCTAAGGAATATCAGAGACATTGGAGAACACAAGATTAGCTAGGAGCATGCAGGGAATGGACCTTCCCCCATAGGCTTCAGAGAGTGCATAGTCAGCTGGCATTATGATTTCAGAGTTCTCCCCTCCAGAACTGTAAGGCACAATTTTCTAAGCCACACAATTTGTGGTACGAGTACATTAACACTTTAAATACAATTTGAGGTTAAAACAATTGATGGTAACTGGGCCTGTGATCGGAGTTAATCAGATGGCTGAAGCAGGAGTGCAAATGCAAGGCAGCTTGAGAAACTTACCAAGAACCTATCTCAAAAAACAACTAAAAAATATTAAAGAGAAGGGAATGCAACCCAGTGGCAGAGAACTGGCCTAGCATGTATAAGGCCCAGGATTCAATCCATAGTACTGCAAAATAAAAAAATAAAACCCACACAGGACAGTCTTAGCCAGCCCTTAGACACAGTAAGCATTTATGCTGCCTTCTAAATAAATTACCTCACCCTAAGCTGGGTCCAAGCTGCAGGGCCCATGCTGCAGTCTTGTTGTTGTTGTTGTTGTTGTTGTTGTTGTTGTTGTTTCCAGACAGGGTTTCTCTGTGTAGTTTTGCTGCCTGTCCTGGATCTCACTCTGTAGACCAGTCTGGCCTTGAACTCATAGAGATCCGCCTGGCTCTGCCTCCTGAGTACTGGGATTAAAGGCATGCACCACCACTGCCCAGTGCTGCATTGTCTTCTAATGACACCCACACATACTTCTTGGAGGCATAGGAAAATTAATCAGCCTTCACATGTTTCTATATTATCAAGGATACTCCAGGGCCTATCCAAGACACTTATGCATCAGAGCTATTCTCACCTATCACAAAAGCCAGTTCTGCAATTCTAGGAAACTTCTGAGATGCTATGCAGATAGAGGTCACAAGTTCTCTTGCCCTTGTACTACTACTGTCTCCCCACCTGTGGCTCTGTCTCCAGGGAAACAAGAAACAGAACACAAGAGAAAATTAACACTCATCTACCCTGCCACTGTGGCAGGATGTTTGCACTGAGTGCATTGTATGTTTTTTGTGTGGATGGGACTGCATGTGTGCATATGGAGCCCAGGGTTTGACACGTTGTATCTTATTTGAATATTCTCAACCTTATTTTTTTTATCTTTATAATCATTCTAATCTTCCAGAATGCCTTTGGCCAGGTACATGCATATTTCTAGGCCTGAATGTGTATCTTCTCTTGCAAGTAAGAATCGGGGCCCTCCACCTAATTCTAGGTGGCGCTCACTATTCTAGACACCTCCATGAAAGAAAGAGGCAAACTGTTCAGAAAACTGTAGCTTGGGAAACATTCATGTCCCCTCATAAGATGAATTCTTTGAAGATAATTCAAATATTTTATTTCTTTGTGTGACATGGTTCCTTGAATAAGCTTTGTGGTAGGTTCTATTCCTTCGACTCACTGCTGTATCCCTGTAAGCATTCTTTGGTAGGCTTCAAGGACTCGCTGGAATAAGAAGTATGATGCTAATAACATGCATGAGAGTGAATAACCCACAGTATATTCAGCATGATGCCTGTGAGGACACTCACTCTGTATTAAGAAGGGCAGGGTTAAACTCTGTGAACACATGAAATTGTGTCTCCAAATGGAATATAACATTCAACGTACCTGCCAAGAGTGCCAAGCATGCAGCTGAATATTCTCAGGAGTGGCTGTGTCCAGATGTACAAGGCAGCCATGGGACTCTGCTCTCCTGCTGTCTGGAAACTGCAGATGAACATAGCCAGGCCTGGATCACCATGGTTTGTAGCAGCTCAGGCTGCCCTTGGCTTCAGAGGATAATGAAAGTGAATTGCATCACAACCAGACTTTGACTCTGTCTTCGTTCCCTAAAGGTGCATGTGGAGCCCCATGGAACACAAGGAGACAGACTGGGGGCTTGTGCTGCTCAGCAGTCCTGACTGTTACAGAGCTCCCATGTGGTGGTATTGTGTTCCCCGAAATATTGTGCACCCTAATAAACTTATCTGGGGTCAAGACAGAACAGCCACAATATTAAACATAGAGGATAGGCAATGGTAGCACATGCCTTTAATCCTAGCATTCCAGAGGCAGAAATCCCTCTGGATCTCTGTGAGTTCAAGGCCACATTGGAAACAGCCATGCATGGTGACACCCGCCTTTAATCCCAAGAAGTGAGCCTTTAATCCCAGGGAGTGATGGCAGATAGCAGAAAGGTATATAAGGCGTGAGGACCAGAAACTAGAAGCATTTGGCTGGTTAAATTTTTAGGCTTCTAGCAGCAGTTCAGCTGAGATCCATTCGGATATGAGGACTCAGAGGCTTCCAGTCTGAGGAAACAGGATCAGCTGAGGAACTGGCAAGGTGAGGAAGCTGTGGCCTGTTCTGTCTCTCTGATCTTCCAGCATTTACCCCAATAGCTGGCCTCTGGCTTGATTTTATTAATAAGACCTCTAAGATTCATGCTACACTACCAAGCTGGTTCACATGCGGTGTCAAGTAGTTTGTGAGATGAACAGCTCATGCAAAAGGCCACACACATCTTTGCTTGCTTCTAGTGTTCCACATCAACTTCTCAGTTGTCCTTCTTATCACTCCCCTCACATTCTGTACAGATCTCCCCACTTTCCTCTTTCCTCCTTTCTGAGCCTGGACTTTTCCCTCACGCCATTCATTGGTTCAGCCAGCTCAGCTCCTGGTGAGCAGAAGGTAGCTGTTTGGAGCAGGCAAACCCAGGGCTGCTGCTAGCAATGCACTAAAGCAGGGGTTCTAAACGTATCCACCAGGGGACGCCAACGTGCTGACGTTCAACTACTAACACTGGAAGGCAACAGATTTCCTTACTTTGTAAAACATAAACTCAAAACCAAATATTTAAAACTCAAATGCCCAATCAGATATTTTGAAGTATGTCACTGTGACTAAGTGAGCAGGCTTGCTCTGTCGCCATGGCACTCTATTTTGTCTGAATGAAGGGGATTTTCTGGTCACCTCCCTTTGCTCTCTAACACTGACCCGGGAAGGGTTCTGATTTTCCAAACTGACCTATCTTCATGAAGCTTCTCAGAGAAGGGCAGGAATGAAGAAGCTGTTGTGGAACGCTGTCCTCTGGGCATAGCATGGCTAGCAGTAGCACCTTTACCACTGCAGCTGTGTTTGTTTGCCTGAACCACACTCTCCAAAGGCTGGGATTATCAGCACTCATTCACAGGAGGGGGAGCTGGGGTCATCTGATCCTCACCTCAGACTGCAACCACTCACTCACTCCCTCTTGTCACCCTTCCCAGATGTGGTCTCAGGAGGTACTAGAGCATGTTATTAAGAGGTGGAAGGTTAATGAAGAGGAGACTCTATCTTTGAAGCTTCAGGGAAGTTGCCATCCATGTTGGGGTGGGAGTTTTTAAGAGTGCAGCTGTTTGGGAGGTCACCTATACACCTGTGGGGAGATCTAGTAAAGGCACTGCAATCTAATGAAGTCCCAACATATCAACCACCAGGTATCCCAGAGTTTAAACTTCCAGGATGCCTTTGCTCAGATACATTCAGATTGTTAGGCCTGGATGTGTCTCTCCTCTTGCAAGTAAGAATTGGGGGCCCTCCACCTAATTCTAGGTGGTGCTCACTGCTCTAGACACCTCCATGAAAGAAGAGAACAGAGTGTACAGAAAACTGTAGCTTGGGAAAGATTCTTGTCCACTCATAAGAAGGCTTGTAGCTAGAGCTGAAGAGATGGCACAGCAGTTGAGTGCATCCTGCTCTTCCAGAGGACCTGGATTCAGGCCTTAGGATCCACATCAGACAGCTCACAACTACCTGCACATTCAGCTTCAGGGAATCTCCCACTCTTTGCTGGCCTCCAAGGATACCAGCACACCTGTGACATACACTCACAAAAACATGGACCGACACACACGTAAGTAAAAATCAAACTTAAAAGAAGAGAAAGTTTGTACCTGCAAGGTTTCCCCTGCTCCTCGAGTGGAGGCTGTGTCCTGGCCCTGGCATGCTCAAGATGGGCCTGCTCAGTGTTCTCCCAGAAATGGGAACTATCTTGAGCTTCAGAATGCCACCTGTGGGTCTGCTGACTGACCTGTGAATGGGTAAGAATGAGCTGAGCTGGCCATAGTGGACTTCCTTGTGGAGCCTTCACTCAGGGCTGTCTCCCAAGACCACTGGCCTCTGAGTCAGTGATGAGTCTGATGTCAGTGAGACATCACTTAGGAGGGTTCAGCATGTGCTGGTTCAAAAGGCTGATTTCTGCCTTCCCTTTGCAACATCCAGCATGTAGATGAAGCCCAAATCCCTCCATTTGGCTTTAATATCTGCACGGTTCAGTTGCCAGGTTGTTGCTGAGGACCTGTGAAGGTTGCTTGGTTGCATTCATGGCTGCAGATGTATTTATCTGGGGTGAAATTCACCTCTGCTTCTGTTCCCTAACAAGAAGCAGTGTGTACATTATGCCAGAGGCAGCCTGACACAGTCTGCCTGGTGTTACATCAACTCCTCCTGGAGGTGTGTGCAGGAAACATCTCTACACCTCCTTGTAGCTCAGGTGGGTTGACTAAGTGACTGTGTGGGGAAAACACACACACACACACACACACACACACACACACACACACACACACATACACACATACAAACTCCCTGGTACTGCTCTATACCGAAAGCCTCCATTTTTGGTTTTTGTGCCTGAGTGCTGGAATCCTTTGCTGGTTGGAACCCTGTTTTCGGCAACTACTTCCAGACAGCAAGACACCTTTCTGTTCACTGAGGCCTTTCTACCAAAAAACAAACAAACAAACAAACAAACAAACAAAAAAACCACTTTTCAACCTGACTTTGTGTTCACATGGAAAGCACCAAGAGGTGGTAAGGCTAAGATTCCTTTAGAAGCTAAAGCTAGTACAGTCCTTCTGCTCTTTGGTTGGAGGCGAGGACACTAGTTGTAGGGAGAAATGCTGGATGTAAGTTCAGTTTGGGAGCCTGACTCTGCCATGTTGATCCTCTATCTGTTAAGTATGGGTGGGGTGGACACATGTGAGGACCTCACGTGTGGCCAGAGATCTTGAGTGGACTTGGTGTCCAGTGAAAGGGCTAAGTTTGGGGTGCTACTGTCCACTCTGTGAATAAGATCAGAAAGTGGTGTGTGTGTGTGTGTGTGTGTGTGTGTGTGTGTAGATGGGCCCTTTAACACTAGCCTCTGGTGGCTCTAACTTCCTAGTCTCTAGCTCTTTAACTTACACTTCCTCGCCCATCCTGGGCTGCCTACACCTTACTCCAGGACTCAGGAGCAGGAGCTAGCAAACTTGTGAACTTCCTGCCAAGGACTTCCAGCTTTCATCCCTCCTGCTTTAAAGACAGACCCTTTAGGATCTCAGAAACCCAGGATCTTTCTCACATATTTGCTCCTAGCCCTAGCAACCTACACTGACGAATGAATGTGTTTCTGCAGCCAGGAGCTATGAACAGCAGCTATCTACTAAATGTTTGCTGTGTGCCAACATTTGTGTTGAGCCCAAGATATGGCTTTGTATGGTGTCAGGCAGCCCACCAGGACTGGCCAAGTCATGCAGGCTCAGAGTGGCACTGAGAGCTTGGCTAATGTACTTTATGGACCTGTCCACGCACCCCACTCATGCATTCCAATATTAACTCCTGTGGTCCTACTGCTGGGCTCCCTTACTTTCCTGTACCCTAGGCTTCTCGACTCACAACCTCCTAGCTTCCTGCCAGATGGGAATAAATTGAATCATCTGCTAAAGCCCCAGGAGCTCACTGACAACCCTCCTCAAGTTTGTGGTTCAATGCTGCCCTGTTTCCTGGAGAGATAAAGAGACACAGGGCTGTCCCTCACCCAGTCTGCTAGATTGAACAATAGAAACTGACTCACTTAACACCCTTTCCAAACACAGCTTACAAGAACCCTCAAATGCCCACAATGTCATGAACTCTGCTCTGATCACTGGTCGCTCAGAAGGTCATTTAAGTTTGATGTCTTCAGAGGAGAGCTGCGTCAACTCAGATCAGATCCTAGTCCTGTTTTGAGACCATCACACCAGGTCACCCCTACCCATCTGTATCGTGTCAAGAAGGCTTAGCAGACAGCTGGTACTTGATCAAGTGGTAATAAGCCCAATCCTCCAAGATGTCATAGCAAGCTACACGGGAGAGGGCAATAATGAGGCATCACTAACCTTCCCAGGCCAGAAGGCAACGATGAAGTCCTGCTCAGAACCCAAATTCCAATCTTGACCAGAAATCACATGAAGTTTCCCTGGAGATTCAGAGATTCATGGAAATAGGATGGATGAAGTCGTAGCTCCAAAATTCACTCATGTGGTAATACCCTCCTCTTTCCTCTGATATGGTGGTGCCACAGGAGTCCAGCTACAACACAGTTTAAATAGACTGAGACAAACACTATGAACATGTGCAGATGTCAACAGAAAATCACATATCATCCAAAGAACAGCAGAATCTACACTGAAGATACATATTAGCATTATCTGTCAAATGAACCATCATCAAAATGCTTCACTAAGCAATAAAAAACTCACTTTTAAAGAAAGTAAAACTTGGGGCAGGAGAGTTGTCGCAGTAGTTAACAGTACTCAGTGCTCTTCCACAGGACTCGGGTTTGATTACCAGCACCCACCTAGAGCTCAAAACAGTCTGTATCTCGGTTCCAAGAAATCTGATGCCCTCTTCTTGCCTCTGTGGGCACTGCATGCATGTGCTGAATATACATATATGCAGGCAAAACAGTCATACAGATAAAATAAAAAATAAATCTTTTTGTAGAAAGAAAAACTAAAAGTACAAAGTCTCAGTAATTAATAGAATGTACAAAGAACCCAACTGAAAATTTAAACTTAAAATTCTCATAGATGAAGTGTAATGACCTCATTAGCAAGGGTGTCAGTAGCAGAAATGGATGAGCAGAGTAAAGAACCAGAGAAAATATACTGTGAAAACCAGAAGCACTTTGAACAAACTTTGCAGTATCTCAAAAATCAAATGTATACCTAATAACCTAGAAATTCCACACTGAGGGATTCACCCTAAAAAACAGATTGTATGCTCTCACACACACACCATAAACATGCAGAGGTTCAGAGACATATAAGACTATAGAGGGAAATCTAATGTCTCTCTCACAGGGTCTCCAGAAGCCGGGGGCAGCAGTACTGAACACACTACAAGGAACAAGAACAGAGAAAAAAAACACACTTTGTCAAATGACACATTTCAGAAGTTGTGCAAAACCTGAAACAAATTACAGAACCTGAGCAAGCCTGAAACAGATTAAACCCAAATAAATCTACAGCAAAACTACACCAAAGCTCTGAGAAGAAAGGAAAACAATCTTTGAAGCAGTAAAAGAGGAATGATCCTATATCTATAGGCGTAAAACAATTAGAGGGGGGCTTCTCATCAGAAAACATGGAGGCCAGAAGGAAGGTGGGGAGAGAAGAACCTGAGGGTAGTGAGAAGAAATGTCTCACAAGTTGTCCACCCAGAAGGCAAAGCACCCCCATCTCTACTCCTGCTCCCTAAGCATGACAGAACTTCTGCCATAGGTACTCACTTACCCTGCTCTGATAGCCGACCATCTTTGATGCACAGTGAAGATGGAGGACTAGGCCAGCAGAGGGCACTATGGGGAAATGTCCCTCTCAAGACCATGGAAAAACACTAGCTAGTAGCAGTTCATCCAACAAGAGGGCCTTTCTCCTATAGCTTTCTGCAAACATCATTTGCACACATTCAAAGCCACCCTTCCTTATCATCTTGTATCCAGCACCACCGCTTCTCCTGTTGAGAAGCAGTGGGTGAGGGAACTATCTGATTAAATCCAGCCTTGCCCGGGACACAGTGGCAGCTCAGGCCATGCAGTAGATGCTTGGGCAAACCGTACCATGCCTTCTGACTTTGCATCAGCAGCAGCAGCTATTCTGGCATGTTCTGGATGCAGCAGGAGGTGAATCGAGTAGAAGTATCTTGGCTACACACCCTTGTGGGGCTGTAGCTTATAGTCTCCGTGGCTCTCCTGTCATGCTCAGGGCGCATCAGAGCTACACAAAGTTCTGTTAGAGGCAAATAAGCTCAACCTCAAAATCTCATCAGGAAAACAAGTGACTGTTCACCTGTACCCAAAGATCACTGTGAAACCCAAGGAGGGACTTTAGTCTGGCCCACACTTCTGCAGGAATTGAAGCCCATCTGATTTTCTGGCCCCCTCTGCCACCACCTTGCTTCGCTCATGCATCTGTTCCATCCTTGGTCCTCTCTCAGTCTCTAGAAGCCATCTCAGGTTGGGCCTTGTGTTTGGGTGGAAGCTCCATCTCAACGTCTGGCACCCTGGCATCCCTATACCCAAAGAGTCTGGAATGTTCTGGTGGAAGATCCACCTCAACTCCGCCCCCCCACCACCATCTCTTTCCCTAAACCTGCCCCTTCAAAGCCTGCCAAACATGGCTCCTCCCCCAGAGAGACTCAAGACCACTCCCATAGGGTATATAAGCTGCATCCCAGAAAACAGATATGTGGTTCTTCAGGTCTCTCATCCCAGTCTGCTCTCTGTGGGCCCAGGGAATCACCTGGGAATGCTTTACCCGTTAAACCAGGCCTTTTCCTAATTTCGTCTGGTTTGGATTACAGCATCTGTGGAGAGTCCTATCAGGGTGCAACAAAATTTATTCACCTTGCTGAAGCCCCACCTAACAAAATCCTCTGGACCTCACAGGCCAGCTGGAGTGACTTCACTTCTGTGAGGCCTTGGGAGCTCTCTGCCCATGGTTCAGGTTCTTCTTCACATTTCTAACTCTTGCTTCCTCTGCTCAAGTTTGCATATTGAAAGGTCAGGAGGACAAACACACCCAGCAGCTCTGTGAACAATTGTAGGGGTGAGGTTGCACCTGCAGGCAGTGCCTGACAGGGCAGTGCCTACTGATTCTCACTCTGTGGTGTGTCTTGATGCCAAAATACATGCTCTCTTCCAGCAGGCTGTGCATACCCCATGCTAACGGATCTCCAGATTCTATAAGTATTTGCCGTGTAAGTAGTTACCATCCAGACAGTTGACTAAAGCACAATGGGAGGTGGAAGCATCTCCTAGGAAGTGAGATCTGAGGCAAAGGACACCCATGGCATAAAAGGTGAATCTGCTATATGAAGACTGCTGCTGCATCCTTGTTCTTCTCAGCTGACACTCTCCACTTTCCAAAGCACCTAATTCATTTCATTAAGTCAGTCAGTCATTTAGTATGTCTGTCATTTATGGCCCCTATGGGCTACTGTGTTTCAGTGCTAAAAGGATGTGCATGACCATCCAGGCTCAACACTGTATGAGCCCCTGCCTGATTGACTGTACAAGACTGTCATGTTGGGCCCCAGTCTTCATTCTGCTCCTTTCTGTTATATTCTGTGGGAGGTGGATCTATATAAAAAACATAGCTCTACTAACTCTCTTATCCTGGGCTTCCTGGATGACCCAAAGGTGACACACCTGCTTCCAGAGGTCTCTAGGCAAGAAAGGGGCCAGTTAAGGAGTTGATGCAGCATTACCATTGACTACACAGGAAGCAAATTGAGGATTAAGTGTCATGCAGTCAGCATATACATAACATGGCTGCCTGGTTGCTACACCTCTCACATTAAAAATTTGCTAGAATGGCTGTCTTGTGGAGAGCAGAACATTTGCAGTTGAGGACATCCAGATACCTGGGACATTTGGGAATGCCATCTCCAATGACACTGGAGAAGGGTGCTAGTGTCCATGCTGCTATAGTGACCCACAACGGGTTGACTCAGAGACTCTGAGTGGAATCACCTGCATCTCATTGGGCCTACACCATGGTCCCCATCTCAGGATGGGCAAGCAGCAGAAGCTGAAAATAAACCAAGCTGCTACAAGGCAAATGAAGGACAAAAACATCTCAAGGAGCAAATAAGATCTCTAGTGTCATTTTGAAGCCTGTAAGGAGACTTATGTCCTTGATGGAGACAGTCTGTTGAGTATTACACTCCCTAGGTGCCTCTGAAACTTCTGAACCTGTGTAAGTGGTCTTCCTTTTACAGGAAGAGTCAATGCTACCCCTTCCCTGATCCTAAAGGAGAAAAGCTTGCCTAAGTCATAATTATCCACACAGGGCCTTCATTCCCAGGACTTTGCCCTCCCTCCGTTTCTGATATTGTAGTCAACACTGCACATTGGCCACAAAACTCACAATGCTAAAGCCAGGAGAGTGGCCAGAAAGGAGAAAAAGAGTTCATGAAGCTGCTGCCAAGCCATACCCAGAGTGAAGTCCCAGATCAGCAAGAGCCAAGCAGGTTCAGCTTTGACCTGATAGACAGGAAAGGAAGCCAGCCAAGGGAGAAGCTGTACAGCATGCTTCCAACATCTGTAGAGAGGGAGCTGTTCCTGTGCCACAGGCTTGAAGAGGGCCTGTGGGGATTCAGATTGTTACAGGAACTGCAAGAGCCTCCTGGGAAACAGGACTTCATGCTCTGGCAAGGCTTGTGGGGCATGATGCAAAGTTGCTGATAGTTGGGGACTGGATAATTGGTTTCATCATTAGCATTCTTGAAAGCAGTCATGGCTTTGGCAGACAAGAATAGAGGGAGAGCATCAAGGCTATGGGTTATTGCTGTCTAGAAATGGTTACATTAGTTGAGGCCAGAAAAGTGCTAGTGGGTAAGTAAGTTTCTCTGACAGTGAAATCAGAGCATCAGTATTAAACAGGAGAAACATCACTATCATCACTTAGAAGTTTGCCGTCACCACTCTGTTAGGCCTCAGTAATGACAGGATATCTGGTCTCACTGTGCACAAGAAGAGTTTGTGATGTTTTCTTTTCTCCTCTTCTACTTTCTTCATATTCCTCTTACCCACCTCCTACTTCTTTTTCATCTTCCTCTGCCTCCTTCTCCTCTTCTTCCTCCTGCTTTTCCTCTGACTTCTACTCTTTCATCCTTCTGCATATCCTCATCTTCATCTGCAGTACCCACAAATAACTGAGCTGCTAATAGCTGCTGGTTAAGACTAATCATAGTTGAGAAAAGAAACTCTATACACAATCTTCCTTAGGTATAGAAGTGGCATATGTTCAACATGTTAAGCTGAGAGAGGGCACTCAGAGGAGTAAGTATTCAGGCAAAGGGACTGAGTGTGCCACCCACAACAAACCAGTGAGTATTCCTGCTCAGATTGTGCTCTGTGACCAAGATTTATGAAGCCTTTGACTAAAAGGGTAGTATTGAAGTTCCCAGGGAGTAGGATGCTGCAGCACCAAAGCAATGAGACTTGCAAATGGCCCCACTGCATATTCCTAAGGGACGTGCAGTTGTATACTGGGTCATTGAAGATCAAGGAAACTATAATAACTAGCAAGGCTGTTGTAAAGAGTGTCCTATGGAAGGTTTATACTTTGTGAATTAATGAACTGTCTGTAAGTCATTCTCAGGAAGAATTTCCTGTAGTTAACATTTCTGAAAAAAGGAATGTTATCAAATTCAAAAGACATGTACTATTCTCAGGAAATTGGTGTGTAGCTCTTGAATGAGGAAACTGTGAACGAATTACTCCATATTAGGCTTAGGCTGCAGATCTAGTGAGAAGTCAAGTTACTTTTGAAAAAAAAAACTTTTCAGAATACAAACTAATGCTCATTGTAATGGAAAATACAAATCAAAATATGAGATAGCATAAAACTCAGTGGAATAAAAATGCACAAAAAATGAAAATGGCAGATGATACCCAAAGTATAAAAATCTTTACATCCATGAAATGGCTACTTCTACAAGTTTCCAGGGCAAACCTGCAGGTTTACAATAGGCTGGATGAGCCTTCTGCAGCAAGCTCAATGGACTGCTTCATCAGAAAATCATGATGATGAGCTGACAACTTGTCCTCTATATCCTGCCAACCCCAACCAACCCTGAGTCATGGAAACAAAAAGCAGGAGCACATGGTCACTAGACCATGTCATGTTATTTGAAGGCCTAGCTCTGGCAGTATACAGAGGTTGTGGCTTCTTTAAATAATGATAGATGTATCAGAAGAATAAAGATGGAAATGTAGGCTGACCAAAGAGCCTTGAAACTGCAATCAACAGTTTTGCCCACTAAAATCAAACTGGCCAGTTTGGAGGCAGGTTCACAGATATTTGAAAAGTCCAAATTATGCTTCCTCAGTTTGTATCCTGGGCACCACAAACTACCAAATGGAGTGCAAGTAGCACACCATGTCTGCAAGAATACTGGAATGCCACTTCCTCCCATTCACAAGTAATGTGTCATGAAGACAAAAGCAGCTATAAGGCTACTACTTGAATAGTAGCACTTGATTTGAGCAACCTAGGAAAAAAATCTTATAAACAAGATTGGAAGGAAGGGTGAAGGAAAAAAAATGCAAAGAATGCAGGACCAGAAAGATGATGCAATGGATAAAGGCCTTGCTGCCAAGCCTGATGACTTGAGTTCAATCCCAGAGCCTGCATGACAGAAGAAAACAGGACTCTTCTAAGATGTCTTCTGACATGGGTTCTGTAACCCACATTTGTACCTGTATATGCACAATAAATAATTAATGTAAAAATGCAAAGGAAAGGGAGTCTATGGAATTACTGAGTTAATTATCTGGCATGAACAAAGAACTTGAACAACAGGGAAAGACTGTAGATATAGTCACAGAGAAGGAAAGGAACAGGCTTATTTCTTTTAGGATGGTGAAACCTAATGATGGAAGTCTGTTAAACAGATGCTGGCATGGGTACTTATTGACTCCCTGGATTCTCCCTTCTTCCACACTGGCCCTGCCTAGATATATTGCCCTGTGCATTCCAGCTGTATGTCAGAATCTTCTGGAAACAAGAATCCATCATCTCAGGGAGCTGACCTTCACTTCCCTGCCTGCTTACACTCCTCTAAGCTCCCTTCAACACAGACAATTACAGAAATTCACAACTGGTCAAAATTCAGAGATCAACTTACTGTGGAGTGGCCAACCCTGACAAACACATCTAAAACACTAGCCTACAACTGAGGCTCAGTTACCATCATGGAAGAGGCATAAAAAAATTGTAAGAGCCAGAGGAGTAGATATCTACTACTATAGTTTTCTGTATGATGATGTGGAATCTACACCTCTGAAATATTACTAACACAGTCACTAAATAAGATCAGCAATGACAACACGGGGGCATCTCATATGGCCCCATACTTAGATGAAGAACTACAGACAATCAATGGCTGCTGAAAAATACAGATTCAGTCTTCTCCAGGGACAAGCCCGATAGGTTCTCCAGTCTCAAGTGGTCATCCCTAAACCTAAAATATATATGAGAACATTAAATGGACTCAGAAAGTTGTATTTATATATATATATATATAATATATAATTATATATAATTCTAAATATAAATATATACATATATACTTATATATTTATATCCATCATATAATTATTTATATTAACATATATATATATATATATATATTAAAGAGTGGTCACCTTCTACCACAGCTAAGGCACCACAAATGTGTAGATGATTGTGGTAATATTGTGTTCCCTAATATATTTTTCACCCTAATAAACTTATCTGGGGTCAGAGAACAGAACAGCCACTATATATAGAGGCCTGAAAGTGGTGGCACTCACACCTTTAATCCTAGCATTTTGGAAGCAGAGATCTGTCTGG